>NW_021639804.1:0-281049 GCF_001865345.1 Cryptosporidium ubiquitum | reverse complement strand
CCTTATCTTGAATCTTTGCCTTTACATTTTCAATTGTGTCCGATGGTTCAACCTCTAAAGTGATTGTCTTTCCCGTCAATGTTTTGACAAAAATCTGCATACCACCTCTGAGTCTTAAGACTAAATGCAAAGTGGACTCCTTTTGAATATTGTAATCAGAGAGAGTTCTTCCATCCTCTAATTGCTTCCCTGCAAAGATTAAACGCTGTTGATCAGGTGGAATTCCTTCCTTATCTTGAATCTTTGCCTTTACATTTTCAATTGTGTCCGATGGTTCAACTTCCAAAGTGATTGTCTTTCCTGTCAAAGTCTTAACAAAAATCTGCATAATTGTATTTTTTGAACAATCCCTATAATCAGAAAGTGAAAATTAACAGTCAATCAAATTCCAACTCAAAATTATATGTAAAAGAATGAAAGTTGCTGTGATCTACTATCCAGCCCAGATAAAATAGAATTCCACTGAGAATCCCCTTTACCAGATTATTTACAATTAAAAAGATAATCAGTAAATGAGGGAAAACAGGAAAAATTGGTGTTTTCTTCAGTTTTAATTCCTCATTCAAAAGTGCTTTTGAACTCTAAAATAGAAGATTCAAACCCATAAACAATATGTACTCATTTACTTAAACATATTTCCTCAATTTATACGTACCCCCACACCACACCCACATCTTTAAGCATTTGAGGTTACAAATTGTTACTTTTTTATCCAATCAAAACATTTAACTGAGAAAACAATATAAAAATACATTCTGTGTGTGGTTTGTGTGTAGTTTCTACATCATAAAAACTCCCATTCGAGCCCTCATCTAATTAAACCTAAATATGCGGCTCATAGTTTGATCTTTACTCAGTCCACACTGCATTTCTCACACATTCTGACATTATCTGGCAAAATTCCGCCTTCACCAGCAACCAATCATCCAAATACATCCAAACTTACCTTATTCAATGTTATTTTTGAAAGATTTTTTCCTTTCCTTACTTAAGCCAAATTTTTTGCCCTAAACACAAGTTGTATTTATTTCAATCAACCTCTCGACACAGACATTGTGGGCAATTCTGGCGGGCCGTTTTGTGGCGCCAAACTCCTCATTTTGCATGTAACTACCGGTATTGAAGCAAAACATACGACTGATTACGTGTAATAAGAAAATGATTTGTTTTTCGTAATAATACACGTAATGAACAACAAAAAGAAAATAATTTTAAATTAACGTAAAACCTAAAATATTAGAAACAAACTATTTCTTATCGGCCAATAAAAGTATACGTCTGGTATATTTTCTCTGGCAAGCTCAAGTCCATCTAAAAACTTCATTTTCCTTTTTTTTATAATTATTCATGTTAATTACTTAAGACTAAACAATTGTGAGGATCCTGAACCTCCTGAAATTAATATTTTGTTATTATCCTTAGAAATTGAAATACAACCTAAAAATTTATGTAAAATCCGATTATTTAAATATTCTCATTTACTAAAAAAACTTACTTGGATCCCAAATAGAAATTGGAAAATTTTTTCTTTCCACAAAATTTAGCATTAACTCGTCAAATTTATTGCATTTAAGTGTTTGGTCCCATGAAATTGAATAGAGAATTCTTCTAATTGGGTCATAACAAAGGTCTCTAATAGAGGAATAATGAGCATTGGGAACTGATAAAATTCCCTCCCCCAAAAAACTATCTTTTTCTTCGTCTATCATTATTCTTGAAATTGAAATCTTCTGGTCATGTCCAGATGATGCAATTATTTGATAATCCATATTTTGTCCCTCCAATATTATTACGGAATTTACTCCAGAACTATGAGGTTTCATCTCAAACTTGGGTACTAAATCTAGAATATAATTGTCTCGAGGCAATTCTAAATTTGAGCTCTTAAGTATGTTAATACTCCCATTAGAAAGTCCTACTAGTACTAGAATTTCTCCTGAGAGATTCTTTGCTGTTATTGAAAAAGGTACAAAAGATAAACCAAAAGTAAAAACCCTTTTCAAATTCAAATTTATTTTTTCTCCCAAATCTAACAATTCGAAGGAAAATACTAAAATCTCCCCCTTGCTTGAGCCTACTATTACAAACAATTTATAACTTTCACCAATTGTAATTGGGTAAAGTATATAATCCAATGAAATAAATCTGCAATTATTATGTTTCTTGTCATTATTATTTGAAAAAATTGTTTTAATTATAATATCACTCTGACTCTTTTCCTCCCTGATTTCAAAAACATGTAACATCTGTCTCCCTCCAGTTATTATTAAAATATGTACGTTTTCTCTTATATTTCCCACCTTAAGCCTCCTAATGGGGTCCAAAAGCCGAATTGAATGTACTAAACACATTTTAGAGCAATCTGATACATCATAGAATCTTACAATGTGATCCTCCCCTCCAAGTACCACTATTCTATCGCTTATCCAAGCTGAAGAATGGGTTAATCTGGAAGGAGGATTAACGTTTAAAGAATTTGTCATTGATAATGGAGCTAGAGAATTATTTTTAAAACTTTCAGTCTCTAAAATCTGGGTAATATTCAGCTGATCAATTCTAATTGATGGTTTTTGACACCAAATTATCTCCAAAAAATCCTTACTATCGTAGTTTCTTATATTAATTTGAAATGAACGTTTAATACCTCCAAAACTGTGTGTTAATAGCAATATGGGAGTGGATGTAACATGATCTTTTGCTAAATAAAAGAATAACTCGTGTTTTACTGCTCCAATTATCATCCAATTATTGCTGTTCCTTAACTTAAAGCATTTAACTATATATTCACATTGTGAATTCCATTTATGTGACCACTCCAATATGGCTTCTTCACCCATAGAATATTGATTAATCTTTCCATCCTGTCCCGTTGACAAAAATACCATATCAGTATTCATATCACTAATCCAGCTAACACTTGAGACATTCCCTTTATGTGAAGCACTTAATACATTGGATAACAAAATCTCTACTGTGAAAACTCTTTCAGTAGCTGAGTCAATCTCTAAACCACCCGACCCATTCTCTCTTTTCAAAACTTTAAAGTCTAATATGAATATATTTCCATTCACTGTCCCACATACTATTTTACCTTCTAAGCCATCTTCATATTTTAAAATATCTAAACATTTCAGTTCCCCATATTTAGGAGTACCTTTTATTGGTACTATTGATGTAACCCATGTGTTTTTAGATTTTTCTCCAGAATAATTAATCATCTTTTGGGAAACTGAAGCTCCAACAAATCCCCTAGAACAAGAAGAGAGTGCTAAGTAAAGTTGGTCTTCTATCAATGTAAAGTATTGAACAAATGTAATGTTTTCTGTCCAATTCAGAAAATAAAGCTCCTCTCTCATCTCCATATTCTTTGTAATTGGACTTACCAATCCATGTATAATCTTCCCTCTAGACGATCCCAATACCAAATGTCCAGTATCCAAACAAGAGATTGAGTATACCATATCTCCTATATCTTGAATAATAATACTTTCCCAATCCTTTGACAGATCTTGAAAACATTTTGTCCCAAAGCTTAACTTACCTTGTCTGGTGACTCCTATAAAATGGTATTGATCTATAAAATGAACTCCTTGATACCAAGAAGAATTTGAATCATTAATTTCAAGTTGATTATGTATATCTGGGGAAATTATTGACTCAGAAAATAGAAAATGAGAGTTTTTGGAATTCAAATCAGCTTTTTTATTTTCAGCATTAACTTGATAATCTATGTAATATTTCCAAATCTTTAAATCACCTCCTTCACCTCCAGTAATAAAGTTCCAAGAGCTTTTCTCATTTTCAGTCAAATAGCCCAAAGAATGAATAATTCTTCCTCCTCTTCCTTGGTGGGCCTTGGACATCTTTGAATCTGGACCATTAATGCACTCTATATCATTTCCATTTATGATAGAATATGATTTTTTACTTACTTTATTTAAATTCCAAACAAATAAATCCCCATCTTCTGAAATAGATGCTATTAGTTTTTTTTCCCATAAACTATCTATAGACCATATAATGGCCTCATGACCAATTAATATGTATTTAGGGCAAAATTTGAGTTTCTGGGTGTTACTAGACATTTGAATACCGTTTTCTTCCCTCATCCAAATAACAATCTTTCTGTCATCAGAGGAAGAAAGAATCCCAACTCCATCACTCAAAACTCTGACATCGTATACAACTCCATTATGAGCCTTAAGGATTTGTTCCTGGGATATAGTTGCCTTATCAAGGTTTAAGGTTGAAACATTGACAGTGGAGAAAGCAGATCCTGATACGATCATGGCTTCTTCAGAACAAGTTGGAGTAAAGATCTTCATGCAATATAAAGTTGGAGATTGAGGGGCAACTAGACTTCGAATTCGAGGAGTGGTAACTTCTTGATTTTGTTGTTCTAATTGACAAATCCTAATTTTGCCAGTAGAACTGCCAACTAACCACCTACCTTTAATATAATTACTAGATTCAAGAAAAAGATCATACTCATTTAACTCTCCAACTTTGATACAATGTATTTTCCCACCTAAAAGTTTGGAGATGTCTTGGTCCGATTCTCGAATGTATATACGACACCATACTACCCTGTTAAGACCATATATAGCAACCAGATCATCCGACTTGCCGTATTGTATCCCATATATATTATGGGAGTCGTGGTAAAGAAATTGATCGTGAATAATTGCAAAATCTTGAGAATATATTCTCAGCTCATTTCCAAATCCTGCAAGAATAATATTGATATTTCGAAGCTTTAAGGCCAGAACCGAGTTTATAGGCTTTAGTGAATTTAAAGGGTGGATTCCAGGTATTTTTGTATCATTTTCCATTTTGTAATCTGTTGGAAGTTCCAGATCAATTAATTATGTTAAAATAACATATTTGACATATTTCATGTCACGTCTAACCGAGACAAAAATGGATTTGAAAAAGTTATAAAATGAAGGGATATAAAGTCAAAGTGGACTGCTCTAGTTATAGAATTGTAGCAAAATGTTTCATATTCGACTTAGATACAGGTATGCCTTATCTTTTGTTGAAGTTTTTAAAGATTCTTTTCTAAATATTTCGTGTTTTGAACAAGTTGTAGTTTAACTTTAATTCACAATTTAGCAATAAGTATTAAGAGCTACAGTAAAATAAACAATTGAAGAAAGAAATATAGGATTATCTTTAGCATAAAAAATAAGAGAAAAAAATTGGGTTATACCTTTCGGCGAATGAAACCAGCCTTACGCAGGGGTTTGCTAATCTTCTCTGTTTTTAAAGCCAATTTTAGAATTGGGTTCCCGCAAGGAGAACCCAGTTATACCTCTTTCACTTTTTATATTAAAAAAAACTTTGTTCCACTTCAGAGTGACGTTTATGGGATTTGGCGCCTAATAGGGAAATATTGAAGGCCGGTATAAATAACAGGTTGCATAATTTGCATGCAGTAACAAGAAAAAAAATGGTTTGCATGTGGAAACGGTAATTGTAGTGGAACACGGAATAATGATAACAAAATTTGAATTAAAAATGATATTTGGTGATTAAGATTGATAGGGGGAATTAAGCAAGGAATAAAAAAAAAAAAATAAAAGAAAGGATACATATATTCGAATATTCATAAACAACATATAAATATAAAATCAATTAAACTAGCAATACTGAATGTGGTAAAGGTTAGAGAGGAATAGTCCCAATAGTATAAGGAAGCATAATATTACCAGGAGATGAAAAAAATCCAGAAGAGGAGTACTTTTTAATAATGTTGTTATGAGCAATGTAGGGGAGTGAAATTTGGTTAATAATTTGCAAGAGCTCAGCTTGCTGGACGGAAGTTTGTCTATCTTTAAAGAAGGACTGTTGGAGACAAGAGTTTTTCCATTCTTCACTCCTATAAAGTTGGTTGAAGTTGGAGAGAATAATTGAAGACTGGTTTGGGAGATTGGGAATTATAGTATCTTCTTTAACGATATCTCTGAGGATTTTCTGAAATAAGATTTTGAGTTCAAATCTTCTTAGCGCAAGAAGCCGGATAGTATGAGAAGTGATTCCGTAGAAAATCATAAATGTTAAATGTGAAGCAAAAACTCCAAGAGATGCCCATGTGAAACATAGAGTGAGTAAAATTCCCCTAGTAACAAAAATAAATAAAATATCTCTATAGAAAGTGGAGAGTAAAAGGTCAATAAGTCGAATTCCTTTAATTGTATCTGGACCAATGAGAAGCTCGTTCATGCTTAGTGGTGCAATTCCAAACCTACAATTAAGAAGAAGCAAACACGATCCAATATTAAGGTAACCAACCTCATCATCTCTGGAATTATTATTGCCTTCTTTTGGAATTTTGTTAATTTCAATCTCTTTGGTCTTCTTCTCGGTGTTAACAGGGATTTGGTTTACAATCCATTGTTTCTTTGAGAATGGAGTTGTAAGCCTAAGATGCTTTCTTCCAAGAAATGCGCTGGAAAGAGGGAAATAATTAAACAACATAGTAAGTACCGCAGGACAAACACAAAGCAAAACCAGAATATTTCCTATATCCACATTTTTCTCAGAAAGAAAAGGATCAATGAAGTTTGCATTTCTTATACTATGTATTACAAAGAAGTAGGAACTGACCATCACAAGTTGGTAAATTGCTCCGCAAAAAACTTCAAAGTAATTCGCCATTCCAAACCACAATATATTGTATGAAACGAAGTTTATACACATAAATGAAATATACGTTGCATTGCACTTCATTTTGTAGAATCCACCTTCTTTAGTTACATCAGGGAAAAACCAATTTATATTACACTGTACTTCCATGCCACCTTGATCTGGGGTTCTACAAACAACAGAAAGTGCTATCTGGGAAATCAGAGGGATAATGAGCGCAAGAGAAAGTCTGATATTTTGGAATTGAGTAACATTCAAAGTATTATCAAGAATTGAAGATAAATATGAAGACTGGCCACTTCTTTGAAACATGAAAATAATCTGCTTCAATATTGTCCCAAATGAAAAGCTACGAGCCGGAATTTTTCTACTAGAGTTAATATCCTTAATTATGTGGTCAAAATTTCTTTTAATTGTAGAATCAGCCTCTTTATTGGTTTGGTCATTTTTATTTGAAAGATTTTGTGAGAATTGGTCTGAGCCGTTTTCTTGGTAAACTGCCTCATCGTTATTTGGGATCCTTTGTCTAATACTCATATTATAGGATTTCTGTATGTTCACAGTCGAAAAGTTATTGCTACCAATATTCTGCATACTGGAAGCTTCATTTTTGGATGAGAAATTATGCCTAAATTGTGATGAATTATTATTTAAGCTTGAGCTATTGTTAATATCAGAAGTCAAATTCAAATGCTCATTGAAGTCATCTTTGTTCTGTATTATTGGAAGCTCTACTGTACTATTTCTTGTGTCAGAACGTTTATTGTGTATTACTTGAGGGCGCTGGCAATTGTATGAAGAAATTGTTCTTTTAATTAGGGGATCACCTTTTGTTCCATCCCTATTCACAATACTGGAAAAAAAGTTTTCTCTTTGAGATTTATGAAACCTCTCCTTTTCAGCAAGTCTACATTGGTTTAGTCTTACAATTTGTAATGGGATAAAAAGTATATTCTTCATTATCCATGGGTTAAACCCTGGAAATACTGGGAAATGAAGCCAGATATAAATTCTAAGAATCAAGAGTGGAATATCAACTAGAAATATGCCAACCAAAGCTGCATGCTTTCTTACTATATAAACATCTCCGCCTTGTCTTTGAGAAATAGTCGGCTCTCCACCACTTGTGGGGAAGGATAAACCGTGGAAAAATAATACTAAATTCAAAACAATACCTGAATACATATATATCCAAGTTGAATTTATTAGAAGACTTGCCGGGTACTGCTCATGCTGCATTTGAACAAGAATGTCAATTAGGTCTAAAAGAACATGTGTAACCAAATCTGAATGTAGTAAGCTTTCTGTTGAAAGTACATAGATTGGTGAACCGTATAGCTGTGGAGCAGCTCTGAATGACAAGAGGATATAAATTGCCGGAGTAATAAACAGTATTGTTGGAATAATTGAAGAAGGAAATACTGTGTATGGTAGTCTATCAATTAGTGAAGTTTCTGAATTTGTATTAAATGCTTTATACCAAACTAAAAAAACCATTTTAAGAGTTAATATCAAGCTATACCAAAACCACTGGAGACCTCCAGAAATGGCACTATTGGATTCGTGCCTTCTAAGTAAAAAGTTCATTAATAATGGTACATCCCCTATTAAAAACATTAAAAACAACAGAGTGTTCTGATACATCCAAAGATACATTATTACTGCTTGCACTGCAAAAAGTGATGCAGCAAATGCCAGAGAAACCGTGGAAAACCTGAGAGCCATTTTTTTAATTATTCAAATTTGTTATTTTATAATTTAAAAAAAATCCAAAGTTTAATTTATCTTTTGGGTAACGACTTTTTAATTTCCAGGTAAAATCAGTTCAAGAAATTCCAGAAAAGTCATTCAATCCGATATTTCAAGTTTCATATAACATAATCATCCCCAGGTGATTATTGAGTATTCTTTTAATATATTCTGTAATTCCTATACTATTTTTATTTTTTTTCTTCAAACTTCACACTACTATAAAGAATCTGGACCTCACATTTAGGCGCCAAAATATTTGTGAATTAAGGTAAACAAGTATAAGAATTTGTCAAAGGTGAAATATAATTTTGGAAAATGTTGATTATAAAAAAGTGAAAAATTTAGACAATAAGTAATCGTTGGGATTCAATGTTTTATACTTTGGTGTGTGACAGTTTAATTTGGGTGGATGAGACGTTATTTTGAAGGCTAAGTTATATTAATGGTAAATAAATGTCAGAAGTTGAATTAGTACACAGGATGAAAAGTGAAGAAATATGGGCAAGGTATTAATAATTAAGGTATATATACTTTTTTTTAAAATACATAATTTCATAAAAAAGACTTGATTGAAGATTAGTTAACTCTTGGACTTTTCAAAATCTGTAATTTTTTCAATGAGCTCTTTTTTTGCAGACATGAGAATATTATCTATTTTAGAATTTCTGCTAGAAGAATATATTATTTCAACTAAAGCATTAATGGTTATTTAGATTAAATTAAATAATTAAAGTAAATTGGTCAAAAATACTAAAAGAGAATAAGAAGAAACTTACCCAAGTTTTCCTCATTACTATTAATATCATTTGAATCAACATTTCCCATATCAGAGTTTATTTTTGAAGTGGCTTCAAGGTTATCCCAGGTATAACCTTCATACAGACTGAACCTAGCCATTTCATTCAGTGCATCAAATGCCTTTTCCATACTAAGAAAGGCTTCTGCAGTTCTGTGAAGAAAAACATTACTAAGTGTTGGGGCTTCGTAAATGGTACCTGATAATATATAGTAGATATTGAGAGGAACTTCACGTTGGAATTCAATGTAAAATTTTTGTATTATAAATATTCCGAATTGGTTTGGGGTATTCCAAGTAGACCCAGGTGGTTGTGGGACATTTCCAAGACCTTCTTCATTTATATAAGTTATTCTATATTCAAATCCTTCAGCTGCGCTAAAGATGTGGAATGGAGTGAATTGGGATTTAAGAATACATAATTAAAGCGTTGAGTAATTAAAAATAAAAATGACGCAAAATTCGGAAAAGTAACTTACTCAGTGTGTTTCCCAAGTTTTCTTTGGATATTTAGACTATTTGGGTCGTGGAATGGGGAGAGATAAAAATATTCCAAGGCATTCTCTGGTGTTAAAGTAAACCTCCCGAGCCAGAGGTCATCCCTAAATGAACAGAGGGGAACTCCTAGGATGTCAGTCATAACAATAGGGTAAAAAATATAGAGATTTACTCTTCAAGATCAAATCAATATTACTAAAACTTTTTCAATTTTTATTATTTTCCCACTTGGAGAGCCTTGTTAAAAAGTTGTTGCAACTTTGGCGCCAAAAGATGAGGTAGAGTTTTGCACAGGTGGGGGTTAGGGGCAGGGAGGAAAGGTAAAGAAATAAGGCGGTAATAAAAGAAGGTAATTTGTTAATAGGGGAATTTAGGTTATATAAAAGGATTGATAGACTCAATAAAGGATTCTGAAAAGAAGGTATATCTGTGGATTTCTGTATTTAATGGAAAAGTATCAGAAATTGGAGAAGGTTGGTGAGGGGACTTATGGGGTGGTTTATAAGGCCAAAGATAGTCAGGGTCGAATTGTGGCTTTGAAGAGGATTCGATTAGATGCCGAGGACGAGGGAATTCCTTCTACAGCAATTCGTGAAATATCTCTTTTAAAGGAGCTTCATCACCCAAACATTGTGAGCTTGGAAGATGTCATTCACTCTGAAAGGTGTTTAACTTTGGTTTTTGAGTTTATGGAAAGGGATTTAAAGAAAGTATTGGATGAAAACAAAACAGGATTGCCGGGAAATCAGGTAAAATTATATTTATATCAGCTTCTGAGGGGAGTTGCTCACTGTCATCAGCATAGGATTTTACATAGAGATTTGAAACCACAGAATCTTTTGATTAATAGTGATGGAGCACTTAAGCTGGCAGATTTTGGACTTGCAAGGGCTTTTGGGATTCCTGTTAGGAGTTATACTCACGAGGTCGTAACTCTTTGGTATAGGGCTCCAGATGTATTAATGGGTAGTAAAAAATATTCAACTTCTGTTGATATTTGGAGTATTGGATGCATTTTTGCTGAAATGATTACAGGTAAGCCTCTCTTCCCCGGCTCATCAGACGAGGATCAGCTTCTAAAAATATTTTCGATACTTGGTACTCCAAATCCTCGCGATTGGCCACAAGTTCAGGAGCTGCCATTGTGGAAACAAAGGACTTTTCAGGTCTTTGAAAAACAACCTTGGAATATAATAATTCCCGGCTTTTGCCAGGAAGGAATTGATTTACTTTCTAACATGCTTTGCTTTGACCCAAATAAAAGGATTTCTGCGAGAGATGCTATGGACCATCCGTATTTTAAGGATTTGGATCCACATATTCTGATGATCTAAATATTAATCTGTTTAACTTAAAAATAGCTGGGTTTACTCCTCAAAACCTCGGGATTAATTTTCACCAATTAGTTTGGTCTTTCCAAGCTAATCCACCTATCTTATTTCTTTTTATTATAGAAGATTCATTATGTTGCGGGACCACATATAAATCATTAAAGGTGAACAGGGTTTAGAAAAGTTTTTTTGGTTTCTTCAAAAGTCTTAGACATTTTTTTTTTCTTCCTATCGCTATTTTGAATTAATGTTTTGGTTATATCCATTTAGTCAAATAATTGAGATTAAATGTAATATTAGATGTATAATCTTTTTTTTTTTTAATGTTGATTTACTATATATATCTCTATTTCTACTTCTTTCTATGCCTAAAATCATTAAAGTTAAAATAATTGAGTGTAAATTTCAACTACTAAAATTGAAAATGTTTTTTTAGAGATTTTTTATATCACTTTTTGTTCAATTTATTTAGAAATAAAATTGCATGAAAAAAATCATTAAAATTTATATTACCGGTATTGAATCACTGTCAATATACCGGTGTATTTAAAAGTAACAGGATAGGCGGCAAATGGCAGTTTATGAAAATTGTACACAAAAGTTAGAAAATAAATATTCTCACAGAAAAAAAGTGATTTTTTTTTATGAAAAAGTTAGAAAAAGCAAGTAATTAGCCACTTAGTCTTCATTTAATAGAAAGTTTTGTATTAGATAGGAGGCTGAGAAAACCAACATCCTGGACTGGGTGCTGGCCCGGCCAATTATAACAAAGTTATTATATGAAGAGTTCTAGAGTGTGGAAGCTTCGACATCGAAGGTATGAAACAAGAATGCAGTGGGAACAAGTCTCAGAGGAGACCCCACGACAACACTTTTTCAAAGGATTTGTATCCTTTTTTTAAAGAAGGAAATCTACAAGAAAAACAAAACGATGTTTCTCTTCAAAGTCTATATATTTATAATCTATACAACCCTCAGCTTGTGCTTCTGGACTGTAACGTGCAATTAAATCCTTTTGGTTGTTACATGATAAGCGAGAATGCCCCAAGAAGTACAAAAGGAATTTGGAGGAAAAACATTCTAAAGGACTGGTTTGGGCTTGAAGGAGAAAGCAAGTCATCGCATGGGTTCGATTCCCATGGATTACGACTTTTGGCTCAACCAAGTAATGCAAAGCATTTCGGAAGTGGTTTCACAAACCATGATGGAGGAGGGGGTGAAAAGGTTCAGAAGTATGTATATTCTGGGATAAAGAATTTGGGAGCAACGTGTTATATGGGGTCATATTTGCAATATTTATTTATGAATTTAGATTTCAGATCAACTTTTCTGCGTGTGGATTGCAGCCAAGTTCCTGGGCTAAAAAGTATGAATGGTAGCCAAGGCTCTGTTAATTCTCTTACAAGAGCTGGAGGAAATAAACCGATGGAAGGAGAAAGTCTTCTAAGTTCAATGATTTTGCCGAATATAGATACAAATGCAAACACAGATGCAGAAAAAGATGTTGGGAAGAATTTTTCTCCTTGTTCTCACCCTTCTTCATTTGATGTAATTTTGGAACTTCAGAAGATTTTCAGACAAATGGAAACCGGCCGAATTTCTGTGGTAAATCCAATAGCTTTTGCAAAGACCCTGGGTATAAGTACAGAGAATCAGGAGGACGCTACTGAGTTTGCAGTGTTGTTACTCAGCTTATTGGAGTCAAAGCTCCAATCACTTTCAAAGTTATCTATTAAAGGGGTGGGCTCGTCATTGGAAAAGGATGCGAGCAGATTTATTCCAGAACTCTTTAGAGGTACTTTGAGTTACACAATAGAATGTATTTCCTGCAAGAATAAGACATCAATAGAGGATCATTTCTATGAACTCAGGCTTCAGCTTTTGATTAACAAAATTGAGGAGAAGGTTGATTTTGAGGACTCTGCCACAATAGTTGGGAGAAAGGAGAGAGAATCTGGGGATACACTGACACAACCACAAGAACACGAACAGAAGCAGGAACAAGAACAGGAACGGGAGCAGGAACAGGAACAAACAAAGACACAAGAACAGGAGGAGGAGAGGACAAGACAGAGGTCAAAGGAGAAAGACTCTAATCAGAAAAAGGCCACTTCTGGACATTCTGTGAACAGTACTTTGAGGTTGGAGCAAGCATTTGACAACTTTTTCAAACAGGAGTTGCTTACAGATGAGAACCAGTATATGTGCGAGAAGTGCCAGCATAAAACGGATGCAATAAAGAGATGTTTAATTGACAGACTTCCTCCATATCTTCACGTTTGCCTTCAAAGATATTGTTACGACTCTGTTTCTCGAGCTAGAAAGAAGGTTTCGATTCCCGTTGACTTCCCTCACATTTTGAACTTAAAAGAGTACTATAGTGGAGAGAGGAAGCCAAAAGAAGGGAACAAGGATGAGAGTTCTCAGGATGAAGAGTTCTATGAGTACGAGTTCATTGGGATACTTGAACATCAGGGACAATCTGCAATGAGTGGACACTACACCGCATCTTTGAAAGATTTCCAGTACTTGAGTGACACAGAGATAAGCACTAAAGATATTTCTCCGAGACAGGGGGAACCCAAATTAGATGAGTCGGAGCCCAAGACTCTTAGCACACCAAATTCTGGGGAGGAGCCAGTGGTCACTAAGAAGAAGAGGGGAAGAAAGCCAAATAACCTCAAGAAGCTCGAGACAATGTTTGCAAAACCTCAAAGCGAGGATTCAAAGAGATCCAAGCCTGAAGATGAAGCCTTTCCCGTCTCTCCGTCACTAGATTTGATTAATAAGTATAGAATTGCTCAGCTACTTGTCCAACAGCAGCAACAACAACAACAGCAACAACAGCAACAACAGCAGCAGCAGCAACAGGAACAACAACAGGAACAACAACAACAGGAACAACAGCAAAGCTTCATCTTTGGAGGAGCACCGAATGCAGAGATGAGGGTAACAGGCATCTCCATGGGTAATACTGGATATTCCTCTTTGGAAAAGAGTGATGGTTTGAGTAAAACGCCTGTAATGCATTCAGTAGCTACTCCGGTAACCCCAATGACGACTTTGAACCAAGTATCGCCGATTTCTCTCACTCCGTTGGCTCCTTTGGGAGTTTTGAATTCTATGCAACACTTGGGCACGGGAGTAACTCCATTAAATGGATTTACTGGCCTAAGTTCTCCTATAGTTCAGCACCAAATACAATTGCAGAACCTATATAACTTGATTTACTATAATAAACAGCGAAATCCACACTCTCAGTTAATACCTAGCTCTGGAGGTGGGAATCCAAACTTTATTAAGAGTGAAGAAAGGAATATTTTGGTAAATAGGGAGGTGCCAAAAGGAGGATTTAAAGCCAATTCTATAGATGAAGCTTCTGACGATTCAACCTTGGTCAAATCCTCTCAAGGTTCCACTGTAGTAATAACCCCTTCAAAGGTCCAGGAATCCCAGTCATCATCAAGCATTTCATCCACTCCAAATCTGGGAATTGAAACAAATTTTGTTGTTGAAAACAATAGCAATAACAACATAATGCTTAATCAATACATTCAGTACTTGCAGTTCATGCAAAACCAACAAGTCTTGGAAGCTAACAAGAACCTTATACTAGGCTCACTATTAAATACTGGAAACCAACAACAGAGCCAACTTCAAAATCAAATTCAAAACCAACTTCAGCTTCAACTCCAACTCCAAAAGCAACAGGAACAGATGAGGATGCAATTACCATCCCTTCAGCAGCCTTTTGTAAATAGCCAAGCTGGTAATACTGCATTCTTATTGGGTAAAACGGAGCCAAACCAAACCCATCTTAATCTGATTAACTTTCAAAACTCCCAAGAAAGAGGTCTTAAAGGAGGAGCAGTTTCAGCCACTCAAACCTCTAAGTCAAAAATCCCCCCTCAAAAGCTTGACTGCAGGTTAGACTCGAGCACCACTGAATTTTGTGTCCAGTCCAGAAAGAGGTGGAAATGGGTCCACTTTGATGATACTGAAGTTCAAGAATGGACTCCTAAGTTTTCCCTCTGCAACAACTCCAATATCAATAGAATGGTCACTAGAACTGGATATATGCTCATTTATAAAAGAAAAGATTGGGCGCCACACAAAACTACATGCAATACCGGTATTGTGAATACATGCACCCATGTGGACACAAATATGGGGCCGGTGCCAGGAATGACATTTGGCGGAGATTTGGGTGCACAGGAATGCGACAGAAATTTAATTTTGAAAAAGCTGAGTGTTTTGAATTTAAGGAAGCAGAACGTAACATATTTAAAGAATGTTATATTGAGACCATCAATTGATAGATGGCGAGAGGAGTGGACTAAGAGACTTGAAGCTTCAAGGGACGACGATAATGAATTGGTAAAGAGCTACCTGTTTGGTGGATTCTTAGCGATTCCTAACGAATGGTGGATGTGCTATGTTCATGGAGATGACTTGGAGCAGATCTTGCGTCATAACTCTGGCGGATTCGTCAAGTTTTGGAGTTATGAGAATTTATACTGCAAGCATTGTGGGGTTGTTGAAAATGAAGAGAATAAGCGAGAAAAGCAAGCTAGTTCAGGGTGTAACAAGTTTCTGGACCCATTTTTGTTCTGGGAAGGCCGAGTAAAGCTATTTCCTCCTGAACTTCTTAGCGCTTTGGTTGAATGTGTCTCTAAAGAGAACTCTTTGCTTAGGGAGTATTATTCTTTAGATATTGGCGGAGACATCATTGAATCAGTTAAGCAGGAGCAGAAGGATCAAGCAAGGCAGTTAAGTTTAGAACCAGGATCAGAGATTGAATGCTTAAATTTGAGTCGAAGTATGTGCTTAGAGTGTGTTAAAAGCTTGTACGGGATTCTGGATGTTTCCCTAAAACAGTCCAGGGTAATTTACGAAATGATGAGAACTAACGTTGCGAAAGAGAAGGAGGTTTGCTTGACCAGCACTCGTATGTTTAATAGTTTGATAGTTAAGTTTGATTTAAAACACAAGAATCCTGCACAGATGTTTCAAAGGAAACAAAACCAACTAAAAAATGACGAATTTGGTATTGTTAACGACAGTGAAAACCCTGCAATAGATTTTGACTATAACTGGAGATCAATATTCACTGATATTAAGAGGGATATTCAGAAAAATGGGATTCTAAATGAGCAAATTCTTCTTCAACTTCAGAAAGCACCTGATTCATCTTTCTCTCAAGTTGGAAATCTTGAAAATGGACCATACAAATCTGCAAACAGAGTTCAGGACTGGTCAAAGGATATTGCTTTAGGCTCAGCAAAATGCCCACATGGTTCATATGTAAGGTCAAAGGTTTCTGGGAAGACAGTGATTCTGATTCCACTAAGGCTGTTGGATGAATTTATGGAGTTGGAAGAGCAGAGAAGCAAAAAAATAACTTCTTTTGTACTGTTCAATAATACCAGAAAGGATAAAGAGGAGATTATCGCTAATATCTACAAGAACTACTTAAGATACAAGTGCAGTAACAAACTACTTCCGTGTAAGCATTGTAATACACAGTAATATGGCTGGTTTTGGTAGGACAAAAAAGAGCAAGCAGAACAGGCAGACAGATAAACAGACGGACAAACGGACAGTCAGGGTGACCACACGGCACGTAAATTTAGAAAATAGTTTGGAATATTCAAGTTTTGGCATTTTATTGGTGTTATATATACAGTAATAGCATTTAGGTATTTTATTTTATTTAAAAGCATGTTCTTCTAAGTACAAACATACTTTTCTATCTATAAGTCATGTATATCCTATCTTTCGCTTAGTTCTTTCTTCCTTTCCTTTTCTTCTCTCATAAAGTTTCTTATTACTCTTTAATTTACAGTTATATGATAAAGAAAATACAGTTGCTAAAAGAATAGAGTTTTAAGTAGAATGATGTGGAGGAAATTAGGGATGATTATGCAAGAGATTACGTTTGAGTGTGTATGAGTTCTGTTTCCATTAATGAATAGAGAGTTATAAAGAAAAATCATATTGAAAAGAGACGATATAATTAGAAATAACCAGTTTAAGATGTTTTGGTTAAACAGAATAATAAGCAGGATCCCCGGAAAATACATCAAGGAACTATAACCATATATTGTGAAAATCAAAGTAATTGGAAGTGTCTCTCTATTATATATTAAAATTCCATAAATAATAGAAGAGGTTATAACAAGGCTGGAAAATATATATGAGAAGGATAAAGTAAGACGAGTAATATCGGGGTTTAAGACGTACTTGGATCTTAAGTGAGGAAGAATTGTTGAATATGCACCAATTAGCATAGCCAGAGTTATGTTCAGCCATAGAGGTCCATAAAGATCACTACGTCTATTTTGATCAAGATTTTTGCAGTAAAAAAGATCAAAACCATTTTCAAACATATCATTCCCTCCTTTATGAGGAAAAACAGAGATTCCACTTATTGCAGGATTTTTTGCATTTGTAACAAATGTATTAATATTCTTCAATATACTTTCTTTTGAAAATGCCACCAATGAAATGTTAATTAATCTTTGCTTAATTTCTTCAGTGGTAACGTCAAAGTGACCTTTGAGAAACTGCCAACTCGCGGGATTAAACCAATCAAGGAGTCTGGAAATAAAATCCTCACTTTCTGTTCCTTTGATTTTCTGATTACCCATAGGCAATGGCCCTATTTCACCTTCTATAGAAGCTCCTGGCTCAAATTCATTTAATCTGCCTAAATAACCAGAATTATTTAAAGGCTGAGATTCAATATTAGCTTTTCCACCAAAAGTCTCAAATTCCAGCTCTGAGTCCAAATTCACAGTTTCTATATTAAAATTTAAGTCATCTAGATTCATCATTAGCAAAAAATTAATTTTATACTGAAGATAAAGTTTGAAAAAGAATGGTAAAAGATATTAAAAGTGATTCAGTATAATTCGAAATGGCTTGATTAGTTTTATATAAGGATTTTTCCAGCTTATAATGTAATTCACAATAATTTTGGTATTGGGATTATACTTCCAGTTTATTCAAATGTATTAAAGTATCTCAAACAAATTTCTTTAATTTGTTTGACGGGAAAGTATCTATTTTCTAGAGATTTACTAATTTCTTCTTTCTTTACTTAAACTAATTTTCTTTCTAAAAAGCCGATTTTCAAACCAATTATTTAAATTTTATTATCTCAAAAAAAAGTAATTTGTTGAATGATTGACACGTCATTTGGCGCCAAATGTGGGGTACCAAAACAAAAGTACACGTAACATAAAGAAATGCATGCATATTGCAAGTGGAAGCAGTTTAAGAAAATGATTGCATGCAAATAGGAAGGAGAAAAAATAAAACTGAATACAGAAAGTTATTAAGTAGTATTATGAATACAAATAAAGCAAATTTGGTGTTAGGGTAAAGAAAGTAAAATTCCAAATGTGGAAAACAATTCTGAGCAGTGTTAAAATAGATAAATAAATATATTGGAATAATACATTATAGTCAAATACTGGCCACTATAATTAATACATACACACAAAAATAATATTTTAGTTAAGATACATGTAAGTTATTTAAGTGAAGTTGGTTAGATTATTAATATTGGAATTGCTGTTATTATCATTATTAATTCTGGTTCTGAGAATTACTTCAATTGTGTCGTTCTCGGAAACATTGTAATCGTGGGGTGAAAGATTAAGGTCAATTTCAGAGTCCTTATATATGAACATAACATCAGTGACAGAAATATTAACATTTCTCGAGTAGCTTTCTGCCAATCTAGAGAAGGGAGTGCTCATAGATGCATTAAACCTGAGTTTTGGAAGATAAGGAAAATGTACAGATCCAACAAGGAAAAGAGAAATCCATATTTTCTGAGAGTATTGAAGTGTTTTATAACCTATTGCAAACAAAACAGTTGGACCTCTTAAAATGCCATAATCAATTGGAGATAAATCTGGGATAAGTCTATCTTTGATTCCATATCTAAGAATGTACAAATCAATAATACCTTCATGAATAGCTGCAACATCTCGAAAGTACCTAATGAGTTTTCTGAAAGGAGCCGTAATTGGAATTCTGAATAGACTTGTTGGGAGACTATTGGACGATTCGATACTTCCAATTATATGGATTTCTATTAGACTTGGTGATACTAAAGCTCCACTCTCTGGGTATGCTTGCATATTTAATAGTAAAGTTTGATCAGCATTGGAGATTTCGGTTTCCTGTGAGCTTTGACCTGGATTGCTTGATAAATTCGAATTTGAGAATTGAGTGTTTTCGCTTATATCATTGCTATTATTATTAATACTACTTCCACTTCTACTAATACCTCCCTCTCTATTAACATCACTACCATTATCACCTGTAATACTACCATTATTCGGCTCACTTGGGATACTGCCAGTTTGATCGGAGTTTTCTAAAGAGTGGATGATCTCTTGACTAATTTGCTCCTCTCCATCATTTTCATGGTTTTCATCAACATTAAAATTAATTCCTGTAGGTTGATGGTTATTAAAGTTTTGGGAAATTACAATAGTTTCTGGCTTTCTTCCTGAGGCTCTTGAGATGATTTTTGCAAGGTTAGCATTTGAGTGGTTTGTAAAAATCATCTTCTTCACTTTGGGAGTATAGGCAGCCAGACACTGAATCGCAATTGGGGGGATTCTGTAGGAATGGGGATGATAATTCGTAATATAGTTAAGATCAGAATTAAAAGTTTCAAAGTTGAACTTCTTATCATTCAAGGTTTGGATAACTGAAATGGATTTTGCTTTTGATAATAGTGGGTATAGCTGACCAAGAATTGGTAAATACAAGTCAGATTCGAATAAAGTTAAGTTTTGCACATATGAATTGAATATTGTACGGCAACAATGAGTTCTGCATACCAATCTGAAGTTCGAGAAGTCTCTAAGAGGTAAATAACTGCATATTTGAGAAAGAAGGTTTACTGATATATTTTTACTTGGACTTTGCTTATTATGTGAAATCCCTAAAGCAGAACAACCATGTATTTGCGAATCATTTATTTTCACGATATTTCTGGATCCAAAATATGGAACCATTGTATATTTACTACAAACTTTAACTAATCTGGTGCTTCCTATGGTAATATCATTTGGAAAGTCTTTTTTTCTTTTATATCCACAACAATTTGGGTCTTCACCGTGGATTTTCTCAAAAATAAAGTCCTCCAAGTTCTCCTCATACAATTCAAGGCTCTTATATTTGCTCCGAAAAAGTATTTCTCCTCCCTGAGTCCATTGTTCAATGCCTTCATTTAAAGATTCTCTACTATCAAAATTGGTCTGATTCTCAGTATTAATGTTACTATTACTGGTTCTTTCATATTCACCATCATTTGCATTGCCAATCAGTTTGGCTCCGAGAACCATAGAGTTGGAGTTGACCAATCCAATCAAAACTTTTGGATTGAATGCTCCCTTAGATGTGATTCCTGGCCAAATTGCTTCACCTGCATAATTAGTTGGCATATTTTCAGCAAACTCTCCAGTAATCTCAGCACACTTTGGGACTACCTTCCTAACTTTTATATACTCCTCATGAGGAGACGAACCATTAAGAAATATTCTAACTTTGGTTTCTAAGGAAAGAATAAGCATTTCTTCATCATTAAATACTTTTTCAATATCATCAAAGTCATTGGAACTTGAAGGCTTATTACTCATATCATTGGAATTAATAAGTCTAAGCCATGAAAAGTAACATGAAGGACAAGAAGTAGAGTTATAAAAGGGGTTAATGAAAAGTGGAGTTTGAAAAAGCCCAGGATTCATTTTAAATAGATTCATGGTTGAGATTTTTAAAGTCATGAAAAGCCCGACACGAAGGGAGTTCATTGGAAAGTACTTATTCCAGTTCTTAGATTCAATCAGTTTCACTTGTTCAGCCTTTTCACTTGTTTCAATATTAATTTCACCACCTTCAAGATTTTCTCCAACTAAACTATTAAAGTATATACTCTTCTTTACGTGGTTCGAGAATTCACAGAACTTTTCAGTCAACAAGATAACCATTTCCTTTTGGGCAGATACATTTATTCCAATTCTATCCTTATCTTCATGAGTACATGAGTGCTTGAGTCTTAGTGGAAAACATAAATAAAACATATCATGCAAATGAAAAGAATCTTTTACAGTATGGAGAATATGTTCGATATCTTCGCAACTAAGCCAGTTGATTGGTGTAGATAATGGAAGACTGTGACTATTTACACTTACTGTTCTACATGTGAACCACTTAATTTCTTCTTGGGGCTTAATTTCACCATTAAGAGATGATTCTGATGTTAAAGACGAATATACTTTGCTGTCTTCACAATTTGTTTCATCTATTTTGGCTTTCTTACATTCTCTGGAGCTTTTAAATGCGATTTTCGAGCCAATATTGCAAGAAAAAATATCATTAATCTCAACAAGTTTAAGTAACTTCTCAAATATCAATCTCAAAAATTGAGAGACATACCTGTCTTGTTCTTCTCCACAGTAAAGAGCCAATTCTCTTATATCACAAGGAGTATACATTACACTATATTGGTAACTTGAGCTATTTTCAGGGGTCACTTTTGATAATTTAAAACTTTCAGGAATTTCTAAAGACAAGTAACCAGTACTAAGAATATTTTCTGTAAGTTTTTCATCCAAAAAATTCCTCCATTCTTCAATTTCTGGTTCAGTATACAAATTATTCATCATCAATTGGACTAGTTAAGTTTTTTCTTTAACTTTCAAAGTTCATAAAAAGGGTGTCAATGTTCAATATTTAATTCAACCAATACTTATTAATCTACTTGCAACTATATTGGTAAGAACTAAAATAACCAGATTTTGGTGTGTGAGATTTGTAGATCACATAACTTTCAGATTATTTAAATTGAGAGAGAGCTTTATTCACAACTCCAAAATTTTGTTCCAGATCTCAATCGCTACTTCTAAAACTTTCAAAAACAATGCAAGCAAGCTCTCTTCTTCAACCTATATGATCTATCTATCTATCTATCTCACGCTCAAAATACCTTTTTATATATATAGTTTATTATATATATACATTTAATATGTAACGAGAATAAGTCAGAGTCGATTTGGCGGGAAATTAGCATTTTCGAAATTCAAAGGTTCATGTACAAGAATATAAAGATGAACCATGTGAATAAGATGAATATAGGATAGGAGGGAGAATAGTGGGAATAAAGAGAAGAAGAGGAAGTAAAGAGACAACAAAAGAAAGAGTTAAAGGAAGAAAATGGTGGCCGAACTACACAAATATAAGCGATTATAACGATTGAAACTTATCATCTAATGGCATCGAGCTTTCCAGTATAGTACATATTATTAATGGTAGTTTGTCTTTCAAGCATTTCCTTGTAATCTTTAAGTCGACTACAGAACTCATCCTTAGTTTTTCGGTCTTTATTAAGCTTTATATGATACTTATTATATAATGCAAGGAACTTGTGATGTAAATAAGAATATTAAAAAAAGGAATAAGTACAATAGGAAAAAAGGAGTGAATGGAATAGAAAATGCAAAATTTCAGTTTGGTGTTAAAGGAAAGGTGGTTTTAATTAATGGTAAAATAATGGGAGATTTCAACTTACATTTCTGTCAAAGAATGAGCGAAGGTTCGGACAGGGAAAACGCTGAATAATTGTGCTAATTTCTTTGGTAAATTTAGTTATTTGACAGCTCATGTATTTGGTTGAATTCTAATTATTATTAATCCTGTTCATTGATTACATTATAATAAAATGCCATATTTTTTCAAACAAAAGAAATTTCCCGCCTAAAATTTATTTATGGCAAATAAAGGATATGTAAAGATAAATGGAGTGAGGTTTAGTATTTGGGGATAAATTTACACTTAGTAATACTTTTTGGAGCTAAGAACAAAATACTTAAATTTGAGATTATGAGCAAAAAAAAGGTTAGGAAGGGAAGGCAAATAATGAAAAAGACGGAAACAACAGAAAAATATTAGTAATTTGGTACCATAGGAAAAATAATTTCCTGTCTCAAATTGCATGCATGCAATTTTTATCAAAAATTTAAGATGGAATAAAATAAAAAATGTTGGATTCTAATTCAAAAATAATTTTTTTCAAAGCATAAAAATTGTTACAGTTTTATTTTTAATAAATGTGAGAAATACATATATTAATATATAAATATTTAAAGAGATTATAGATCCAGAAAAGGATGAAAGAGAAGTAGAGTTTACTATTGGGCTCATTTTATGATTTAATTGCGAATGACAAATAACCTGTGTGGCCCCTCATGGGAAGTTGATACCTTAGACCTTTTTTAGGGAATTTCTTAGAAGATCCTCTAACAATTCCCCAAGGTTTATAAAGTACTTCAAAAGTACGTATATGGATATATTTGAGTGAATTTAATTCATTACAATTTTTGGATACCTGTTCAATGCACGGTGAGAAGATGACAATACTCGCTCCTTTTTGAAGGACTTGGTCAGCATGTTTAATGGCAATCCAAGGTGAGGGAAGATCAAGAAAAACTCCATGAATAGTAATTTTTGTAATATCTAAAAGGGGCGAAATGAAACCATCCTTGCAAACATCTCTATGTTGGCAGACAATATTGGAGATACCATATTTTTGGAAGTCTTGGATAGACTCTAGGTGTCGTTTTTGATCATACTCAAAAGTATAAATGGTTCCACCTGGATTTGTTGACCTAGATAACGAAACAGTGAGCGATCCACTTCCAGTTCCAGCCTCAATTATATTTTTTCCGGGAGATGCATCCAAGAGCACACATATTAATGAAATGTCAGCCTGGTAGAGTATTTGAGTACGATGATTAAGTGAAATTGAAATAAGTTCAGGACAAAGTTTCAGAACTACCATCCATTTGGACTTGGAAGTATCAAAAATTCGGCTCCCAAAGTGCCTTCCAATAATCTCATTATGCAGGAAGACCCCATTTCTGGTCTGGGTTTTTCCATTTTGTTCCAGTAAAATTTGCATGACCATTTCATATCCTCCAAATAAAACCACTAAATCCCCATTTTTGCACTTTTCATACCTTCTCTTCCGGGTACAACCTTTCACCACTATGTTACTTCCTTCAAAGTTTTCTCCAAAATCCTCAAGTGAGACCGATATTTTCCCTAAGCTTGCCAATTCAGTTCTTCCTTCTTCCTTCATTCAGCCTTCCTTACTAAGCAAGTTTTTTCAGATAGCTGGTGATAATTAGCTCAAGAATACCCAAGCCACGGAGAAGAGAGTTGAAATATGTCCAGTTCTACCTTATTTTCTTACTTTATTTCTTGTCGTTATCAGTTTATCAAAATTGACTTGAAATAAAATTCAGACGTGGCGCCAATTTCCCGCCATTAAAGTAATTATAAGCAAAGATGATATATAGAAAAAAGAAGAGGAGAAAATTTGGAATAATAATCTAACTCTGCAAGATCTTTAAGGAAAAATAAGGCGGATAAAGGAGGTTTGAGGATCGCAGAAAAAAGTTTGTTTCTTCCTTTGTGGAGTTAGAGTTTACTCAACAGGGCAGAATAATAGGAGAAAGACAAAGATATTATTTGTTTGGTGCAGTAGGTTGGTAAAATGGGAAATAAGGATTGTGACAATATTGATGAAGATGAGTGGTATGCAGGTTTAGGAGTAGTTCCTTTATCATCCGAAAAGACGTCTTCGTCAGCTCCTATTCAGGGTTCTACATTGGTAGCTGATTCTAATATGTTTTATGAGGCTGACCATAGAAACAAAGAATTTATAAATGAAGATACGTCAAAAGATGGAGTTATATCTGGAGGAAAATATCACGGTATTGAGGATGTTCCTATGTCCGATATAAATTTGGGCCGGGAGTTAGGACACTTAAATCATAACCAAAAAGAAGATAGTACTACTAATGTCTACCAAGAAAACTCAATAACGAATTCAAAACTTGGGCAATGTTTTGACTTAGCTTCAAGGCCAGGAACAGGTGGATCTAAATCTAGATATGAAGGAGAAGAGTTTCGGGATGAAATTCAAGAAAACGAGAAAGAAATGGCAGTAACTACAATTGTAGAAGAGGAAGAAGAAGAAGAGGAGGATTTAGGAGGAGTAATACTTGCAGAGGAAGTTAATAGCAAAAGCTACACGAATATTCCATATGGTAAAGGGGTCTCAATAGTTTCAAAAGGCAGTAAGTCTATATCATTTGTAAGAAGGGATCGGGTAGTCTTTCTTGGGTCTCCTCCAGAATTACCTGAGAGAGTGAATCCCGATCCAAGTACAGGAGGAGCTATGACACGAGTAGGGTCAATAGTTGTTATTTCCAACTTAATGTGGTGGATTAATGATATACATGTACGCGAGTTAGCTGCAGAATTTGGGGCTATACGAGCAGTAAGGATTATAGAGAGACCTAAAGATGGAAGATCTTTAGGGATTTGTTTAATTGAATATGTTAATTCAGATAGTGCTCCAAAGGCTTTGCAAGGTATCTCAGCAAGTTTTGCAAATAAATTTGAGGGCCGTCCATTATATGTGGTCCCTCTACCTCTTCATGGAGAATTACATATTGCTTTGGATAATATTACTCCACATTGGAGCAGGGGAGGAGTTATTACAGAGGAGATTCTGGCGATGATATGTCAATTAGTTGGAGTAGATGTACAAACAGCAGGTCTGGAGATACAACCAGAGACTGGTACTATTATAGGTCTTGTACAACCTAGATTTGCTGATTATGCATCATACTATTTCCCTGACGGTACCCCATCTTGGTTTCCTCCATTATATGTGGAAGCACTTAAGCACTTGAGGGATTTAATTCCTCCATCTAGACTTCAGAATAGACCAGCAACAACAACTTCAACATCTAAACATTCCTCATCCAAGGCAAGATCAAACTACATTAGTAATGGTATAGGCGCATCTTCAAACTATGCAATTATGGAGAGTGACTCTGACGTATTAAATCACTTGGATGAGGACTTTGGAGGTGGAAAAAATGGTGAAATTAAAGATTCTACATCATCTTACAACAACAGCGCTCATATTGGTTCTTCATCGGGAGATCATCCAAATAAGGCAATAAAGAAAGGCCATGATAACTCAGGATCAAATTTTAGTGGAAGCCATGGTAGTAATAATAATCAAAATATAGAAGAGAATTACCAATATATTAGCAGTGGGCGTGGTTCTAAGTCTGCTAAGTATGACCAAGGTTTATCTGATCATCATTCAGGAGGACCAGGTGGAGGAGGAAGCAACAATGAAGATCTGCTTACATCACTTAGGGATGATGACGACCATTTTTCCACTACTGGTGGAACAGGATCAGGAGGTGGACAAAGCAACAGAAGGTTTGCTAGCCAGAGACGAGATTATAGAGAAAGAGGAGATCGTGGTGAAAGAGGAGACCGTGGAGAAAGGGGAGGTGAGCGGGACCGAGACAGAGATCGTGGAGAAAGAGTAGATCGGGATAGGGACAGAGATCGTGCCGAACGAGAACGAGATCGAGATCGGGATCGGGATCGGGATCGTGATCGTGGAGAAAGAGGAGATCGTGATCGAGACAGAGATCGAGTAGAACGGGGAGAGAGAGAAAGAGATAGAAATAGGGATAGAAATAGGGAAAAAGGCGATAGAGATCGGGCAGATAAGGGTGATATCAAGTCTGAAAGAACAGAAAAGGAGAGGTATAGGGAAAAGGATCGTGAGAGAGAGAGGAGCGGAGATCTTGAGAAGGGTTTAGCAAATAAGGGATCAGGAGGAGGAGCATCGGGGGGTGTGTCTAATATAAAAGAAAGTTCTGAGAGAGTAAATGGAGGAGGCAACCAAAGCAAGAAGCCATCAGGAGGTACTGGGAATGTTATGTTTTTAGATCACGGAGCATCTACCAAATCTTCCTCTAAAAAGCATAGATCTTCTAGTGAGAGTTCTAGAAGCAGGAGTCCTCAAAGGAAGTTGTCTTCAAAGCATGTTAGAAAAGATTTGAGTAAATTTTCATCAAATTCGACAAAGGAAAAGCCATGGGAAGGTAGAGGCTCAGGTGGTGGTAGTAGTGGTAATAGTAATAGTGGCTCGAGAGGATCCAAGAACTCTTATAGAGAGAGTAGATCATTAGCAGAGAGAGGAGGATGGGAGAGGAAAAGTAATAGAAGATGATAGAAACCAGTGCAAGGTTTTTCATTGTTAGAGAATTAGTGTTATATATTAATGGGTATTGATAATGAATAGAAAAGATGTATTACTACTGCCACCGTCCTAGTATTATATTTATTTGATTTTTTAACAAATTGATTAATGTAAAATATTCAGTATTTGAGAAGTCTAGTGTAAAATTCTCCAATGTTACATAAGTATTATATATATATATATATATGTATATATATATATAAAGAAGTATTATAGCAGCTTTAATGTTAGGAATTAAAGCTTAGCCATTAGATTAGGTTAAGTTTACAAGTATTCATTGTTAAATATGTGAAAGTGTTTTTATAAGATTTCAAAGCTTCAATTCTTTGTGTTGAATGAATTTTACTTGACTCTAAACGCTCCGGTAGTTCTAGATATTAAAATATTGTAAGATGATAAAAAAGCAGGAAATTAAAGGACAAATGAAAAATATCGTCTCTAATGCATGCAAACAACTTGGCGCCAATTCAACAAAGAAAAAACCTATAATCCTACAACCAAACCCTATAGAATGTTAATAAATAGTACATAAGGAATTCCAATACAAATCTTGTACCGGTTTAAAGGGACCGAAACAATCTTAAGATGTTGAGCATTTGGAACTCTTTCAATTGGTTGGGCCCAAGAGAAATGAGCTTCAGTTACAGACAAGTCTAAAAAGTGGGAAGCTAAAAGCTCTTCACCTTCTTTAAATAAATAGGAAATCTTAAGTCTGACCCAAAAGCACTCCTCCGATAAATTCGTTTGGAAACCATTTTTTAAAAACCCATAAATTTTCAATACAGGAACAACTTGGTTCTCGTTGTCCAAACTAAGAGTTTCAGAGGAAATTCCAGAAGGATGACCAGCACAATCTTTGTTGTTCTGAAAACCCAGAAGTTCGCCTCTTAAATAAACATGTGGAAGCATTTTCTGAATAAGTAAGACCGGCGGGAACCTCCCCACATATTTTAAAACATGCATGCATGCGTATTTTAGTGTGTCAGAACTGACATTGTGCCAGAGTTGTGACTGTAAGTCCACAGAAAGAACGTTCTCGGGGAATTTGGAGTGGTTTTCAGATAATGAGGAGGAGGGCGTATTGCCTTGGCCAGGAACTAAATTTCGAAGGTATATGAGTAAAAATGATGATTTTTCTCCGGGTTTGCGAGAATTTTTGCAAACAGAAATTAGCAGGTCGTTAGGGTGTTTTCTCAAATTATGTAGAAAAATGTTCGGAAGATTCTCAGAACTGACTTTTTTTGCTACTATTTGCCACTCTACCTGGGAAATAGAGTTAAAATCCAGAAATTTGAAAAGATGGATAGCATTATCAATAAAGCTTTTTTCAATAAGAATATTAAATTTGGGTATTTTCTCACCCAATTCACAAAGAAGAATTTGTTTCAATAACTTTAAGTTTTTCTCAACAATTTCTTTGTTATTTGACCCATATTTTGTATTTAAGGAATCAAAAATGCATTTTATTTGGGAAAGAATAACTTTCAGAGCAATCTGTTTAAGTGACCAGTAAATTTGAGTGATGATTTGGAAAGTTTGCAAGGAAATCAGCTTTGCAATGTTTGCAAGCCCAAATATTGTTTTAAGTACACCCACTAAATGGATAAGAATTTCGAAGTGATCAATCTTCTTATCAGATTCTGTATAGAATCCAGAATTGAAGCTTTTTATAAGGAATTCAGTAATCTTTGAGATTCCTGAAAAGTATAAACTTGAGAAAAAGCAGTTATTTGAGTTATTAATAAATGTAAAGTTCGACTCTATGTTGTTTAAGTTGGATCTGAGTTTTATAAAAAGATTTTGGATTGATAGAGAATTAACTTTGTTATTAGAGGCTTCCTCAGACCTTAAAAACAACTGAATAGAACCGTAGATTTTGGTAATATGTACCAATATATTAATCCAAGCACAACTCTCTAAAGTGTAGAGTTTTATGGATTCGAAGATTGCCGTGGATATCTTATACCTCCCTATAACTGCAAAATACTTTGCATATTTGTATACATTGGTGAAATTTAAATTTGGTAGGCAAGACAAAATCATTTCTTCAATCTTCTCTTGGAGCTCTATATTGGTTAAGACTTCTCCTTTGGCCTTGGAATCTAGTCTGTGAAAATAGACACAACAGTAATAAAAGTTTGAAAAGAGTTTGCTAATTTCTTCCTGATTAAGATCATGATTGATTGGGTACTCAACCGGTATATCATCCAAAAGGGAAAATCTGTATAGGTTTCTCAATATTGTCAAAAACACAATTTCAGAGTTATTGGTAGGAATTAATCCTATTCTTTGGTTCTTATTATACTTAATAACCCATGTAGGGGCTAAGTCAAAATATACAAGCTTTAAAATGAGTTCTGAGCATATTTTCATAAATTCATCTCTTTGTAAGCTGCTTTTACAAATGACCCACTCTACAAAACTGGAGCTTAATTCTTTAACTAAGCTATTTTCCTTTGTCTGAAACTGATGGTCATTACAAACTATAACAAGTATATAATATGATTTACAAAGTATATAGTTAAGCAAGAAGTAAGATTCTAGAAGCTTGGTATTTTTCTTTTGAAATGGTTGGAATAGTTCAAGAATTTTAACTTCCTTTAAAAAGTGAGCTATTGAAAATGCCAGGTCTATTAAAAGTTTCTTATTACATAATTTATTGGTATTAAAAACTTTTTCATTACGGAATTCCAAACCAATGTTAATTATGGCGGAGAGATTTGAGATATATTCACAAACTTGATCATTTGAGCAAAAAGAATCTTTTGGAAAATTTACAACAAAATTAATAAATACTTGGAATAACTGATCTAAATTCAGGATAAATATGGTTTCGTCTGTTATAATATTGTTATCAATCTCAATGTTAATATTATTTTCTTTCAGTTCAAAATTCCATATAAACAATATCTGACCCTTATCCAAGTATAAAGTTAATATAGATTTAATTACTTGGTTTAAAATTATTAAAAGCATAGACTCACGCTCAAGATATTTGTTCAAATTGTCTCCCAAAACCTTAAAACTGATTAAATTCCATATAGTTCTCATCCATTTCATATGATCATGTGAAACCAAAGGATGAGAAGATGAGATTTTAGTAATAACCTTAAAACCATTTTCAATAAGTGTATGATATGGATAGTAATTAAGTTTTACAAGTAATTCCTCATTAAAAAGAAGATTCAGTTCATCTTTAATCATATTATAACAGACAATTTTGATATCTTGGAATTTATTGGGAATATTATCAAAGATATCAAATATGATCACAAGAAATTCTTGCTTTGAATAGCTACTTGATTTTTGAAAATAATCCTGAGAACTTTTACTGCTTTCAGTTTCTTTTTTAATTTCATTCAAGCTCAAGTTCTTTTCAAGTTGGCATAACTTATCTACAATACTTTTAATGGCTTCTTTGGAATGAATATCTTTAATTGCAAGTCTAAATGATTTAAGTATCTTCAATACTACAAAGTAAAGCTGACAGTTGTTATATTGTATCATCAAAGAAAGCAAATAGTTTAAAATTTCAATATCAGAGTTGATTAAAGAAGATAAGACATTTGGTTGACCTGGAAGAATCTTGCTTTTTGCAATTGGGTATTCATCCTGAAGAATAGCTTCCATAATCTCCAATTGAATATTTGCATTCCAATGATATAAAAGTTTAATTACGCCATTACTTATCTCAGAAAGAATTAGCTTCTTTTCAGAAATCCCATTCCTACCATTGAGAATATATTTTATATTTTGGAATGTAATATGTCTTACTGTGGGGTGGTTCGTTTGGATCAGAATTTCAATCAGTTGTTCCCAACCAGACTTGATTTGAGCTACATTTTGGTTTCCATCTACAATCTCAAATGTCAAACAATCTCCTAAGGTGTTAATCAATGTACATAGCTCTGAAAGCTGCAATCCTGGCTTCCTCAGCTTGGTACATACTTCCGAAATTGACATTTTGTTAATAAGAATCAAAATTTCCAAGTCTCCGAATTATTTTTCCGTCTACTGATAACGAGCTTCCTGGTTAAGTCAAATTAAAACTATTCAACTATTCCCATTTCGCTCTATCGCGTAACGGAACTTATTTTCAATTCTTTTCTCTGCTCTGGCGAGTTTTTTGGTGATTACTAAAAGGCGCCAATACCGCCACATATGGTCCAAAGTATATATTAACGGCATTATATATACATACAATATTAATATTAAATATTTAATAAAATGCAAGGCTAAGGTTTTAGTGAAGGGAGACTAGAAAAGGATTGAAACAGGTTCAGATTACAAAACAAGCTGAGAAGTAAAAGAATGAAGAAAGTATTTTCTTTTTTCTCCTGAAAATGAAAAAGTTTGACGTTAAAATGCGCATATACCTGTGAGCTAATTAAAAAATAAATAAATAAATATATATATATATATATATACAATATAATAAGAAAAAGCCCGCCTACATGCAATTATTATATAAATGACAATAAAATGCAGGTAATTAGTGGGAACTATTGGCTTTATGTTTGGGAACAAAGACAAAGTCATTGGGGACTTTCCCAAGAATCATTTCTGAGATTTTAATCCAATCACTAGAGTTACCAGATGCCAATAAAGTTTCAAGGTCATTTCTACCAATATATTTAGGCGTTCTCCAATTAAAATTTTGGGTATGAATAGGTTGCTCAAGAATACCAATTGGGATATACCTATGAAAAAATGAAAGGAATTCAAGCAGAAATCTTCGAGTAAGAGCAATTCCTCTTTTATCAGTACCCCAATGCTCAAGTCCAAGGTTAACATATTGCTTTAGAATGTCAAATCTTTCACTGGAAGAAATATCCCAGTTTCTAGTTTCCTTGATTTCAGTAAAAATCCAGGGCTTCAGTAAAGCTCCCCTTCCAATCATTACAGAGTCAACTTGGTCATTTTGAATATGTTTTTGATAATCTTGAAAATTGATAATATCACCACAGCCAATGATTGAGGGACAAAAAGGATTGGTTTTGTTATTAAAGTTATTGCTTTCGATATTGTTGACAACCCTTTTTGAATACAATTTCGAATTCAAAGCTGAGCAGTATTTAATATAAGACCAATCTGCTTCTTTAGTATATCTTTGAAAGGATGTTCTTCCATGTATAGTTAAAGCATCAATTCCAGAATCACAAAGGATGCTCAAGATTTTATGAGTCTTCATATTATTATATATTACTGGCCAATTTTCAAAGTTTTCAAAGTACTCTTTTTCAAAGAGATTTTTATTAATAGGCGACCCTCCGTGACTCATTCTAACTTTAACAGTGACTAGTTTGTCGTCTATTACTTTTTTCAGACCCTTAACCATGGCCTCAAGTTCTGAAACTCTATCAACAAGAATACTTCCAGCGCCTTTATCATGAAGAGTTTTTAAGGGACAGGCAGCATTGATATCAATAAAATCAAATTCACAATGCTCATTGATAAATTCACCAGTTTTTATAATGGTGCTCTTGTTACCACCAGCTAATTGAATACCAAAGTATTTCTCTTCTGGACTTCTTTTAAGCAGTGCTAACTCAGAAGCTTTTCCAGAAAGAATTTCATTGCATAATACCATCTCACTTACAGTGATATCGGCTCCAAATTTTAAGCAAAGTCTTCTAAATGGAAGATTTCCAACGGTAGTAAGAGGAGCAAGAATTAATTTTTCTCTGAAAAGTTCATGTTTGAATTTTTCCCTTTCATGTTTGGAAATCCCAATCATCATGTCTTTAGGTGAAAGCTTGAATTCACTGGGAATTTCAAAATTTGGTTGATTTTCAAGATCAGAAATAATATTTGGTTCTTTTTCAGACATGGATTTTGATTGATCAAGTTTGTTTAAGCTTAATAATGGGTTTTCAAAATTTTGGCCTTTTTTACAGCTTGATTTTTGATTTCTCTTTTCACAGTCTTTGGAAAATTTACTGATACATGAAGAGAAGTTATCCAGAAATTGTTGAGTTTTTGGGAAATTGATAGTTTTTTGCCTCAATCCGGTTCTTAATTGGATACCAATAATATTCTTCTCAAATGACTTAGAGAATTCGTCAAGATTTTCAGGAGTAACTTTTTCACCATTACTATTAACATTTGCCATCATAGATTCATTAAAATGTGAAAGTCCAAATTCACAATTAAGTCCTAAATGACAGATTCCATAATTTTCAAAAAGAGGACAGGACTTTTGTACTAAAAGGGATTCTTCATTATTGTAAATTCTTGATTCTGCTTCTTCATGTTTAATTTTCAAGAATTCCTCAAGATTATGACTTTTTTTACAGATGTCCTGGCCAAGTTTACATTCTCCAAAAGTTGCTATGTTTGAACAAAGTCTATCTAAATTATCAATCTTTGAAATGTAATTCAAATTCTGGGATCTTTCACTGGCTTTAAAAGACCCTCTAACACTTCTTTTCTTTGAAGAATTGGTTTCATTTTGGCCTTCTTTCAATTCCCCCACTTTCTCTTCAGAACCAGTCTCAGTTTGACATTTTGTAGATGTTAAAGGACTCAAGTACTCCATCATTATTGGGGCTTCACAATTTTCAATGCATTTCTTCACATAGTCCCTTCTTTCTTCATCTGTTGGGACTTTTTTAAGTGGTTCTTCCATTTTTAATCAGTTTAAGACCCCAAATATTAACTCAAATTTTAAGAAATAATATTCCTATTTTCCCAGAAAACTATATATATATATATATATATTATTTTTTATGGCTCTAATATTTAAATATATTTTAATATTATTATTTGATTACCCAGTGATATTGACCATTTGTTAATTTAATGACATGTTTGGCGCCAAAAAAGATGTCGGTATAAGGACCAATAAGTACATAGAGAAAAAAGATGTTATTGCATGCAACAAAAAAATTAAAGATGAATTTACTGGAAAATTGCATAATTGAACAAGATAATAAGTAATCAAGATACAATGGTTTAAAGATAATACATTTGTGAATAATTAGATGAATTGTGAGAATATATATATGTTAATGGAAAGACGAAGTTTTATGGGAGAATATTGATAAGTATTTGAAAAAATGGAATTACTACTTTTTGGTTTCATTACTTTGCTGAGCCTTAATATGCTCCATAAGAATGGAATTAATGGCATCAAAGATTTTGTTTTTATCATTGAGTGATTTAGAAATCTTTTCTATCGATTTCTTGATCATTTCAATTTTTTTATCAAAATGGGTTTTGGCTTTTTCAATTCTCATTTCAACATGATAACCGGTACCGATATCAACCAATACTTTTTCTACATCACAAATTGTGGCATCTACATAAATTGATTGGCTAATTGGTGCTAAAATAGTAGCATCTTTATTTTCAGGTTTGAATTGCTCTAATGCTTCTTTGGAGCCATTGAATCTATTTAAAACAATATTCAGTTGTTGAATTCTAATAGACAGCTCATTCATCTCTTCTTGGGTTTGGTCTCTAAGTTGAAATAATTTTGCTGGAGGAAGTGAACTAAGTTGTATGGTTTCAACTTTATTAGCATTATTATTTGATGTATTCGATAAATTTGAAACTGTCATTATTTCCAAAAAACACTGGGTAAAGAATTTAAGTAATTATTAAATATATCCAATTTTTTATCTGGGTTTTGGCTTGGAAAAAGTAACAAGGAGCTTTAAACTTCAGATAGAGTAAAAGGAATTTGAAATTACATGAATAAGCAAGTTAATATTGATTTTAATTATTGGTGATATTATTTGTTCAAGATTACCCACAGAATTTAAGTATTTAAATACAAACACTGTACGATATATCTACTTGGTTATAAAATTAAAGTTATATGGTAATAATAACAGTGAAAGCTAATTCCACTTATTATTTTTTTTCTTTATAATGTTAACAAAAAACTTTTTTTCTTTTATTAAATTTTTATTACAGACGCATTTCTTGTCTCCGCCAACAAATAAGGAGAAAGAAAGCTAATAGAGAAAATGCATAAATAAAAATAATGTAAAATTAGAATTTGAATTGATTGGTATCTAAAAACATAAAAGTAATATTTTAGAATGACAATCTATTATTGGACATAAAATGATGAGTTATACTTGGACTTACTAAGTGAGAGGTTGCATGTCAGATTGTGACTAGAACAAAAGGAAAGAGAGAAGGAAAGTAAAGGAGAAAAAGATAGAGGAAAGTTAGAATGAAGAAAGAAGTGGAAAATTACTTGGGTACAAAGATATGGGCAAGAAATCAAAAATGGAGTTGTACTACATGGTATTGGGAGAATTATAACAACACCAAGGTTGCCATTTTTAATACAGAATTTCAATCGAGTTAAGTAAAGTCAAGCCCAAATAAACTTTTCTCTATCTTTGAAATTCATCTTCTTTTACATAATACCAAATTTCTTTAATTACTCAAACCATTATTTCAACCTTTTAAATACTTTAATAATAATAATTTGAGTGAATTCCCCACGCTACAAATACCGCCCGAATTCTCATAAAGACGCTGCAAAATTGGTGTAGCGCCGGTACTACCATCATGCCCGCCTAATGTGAGGAAAGGGTAAAAAAAAAAAGGCTTTGCACATACTGTGCAGATAAAATCAAGCTAATAAAGAATAATATAATTTGAGTATTGGCGGAAAAAAGTGGAATGTAATACATATACATAAACATACATATTTGGAAATAAATACCAATTTTAAGGTCACACGGAAAAGTATACGTAAGTAAATAATTTGGAGTTAAGTATATGAATTTAAGTCAAATTTGTGTATTTAAAAATAATTAATTGGACTTAAGTGTAAAATAGGCTCCAAACTTTAAGTTGCAGAGTTTAAGGGGAAAATTAGTAATGGTGATAAAGCTAACAATATAAAGTGAGGAGAAAATACATTATAATATTAAAGCAAAGCACAATTAATAAATAAAGGAAAAATACGTATTGGTAAAGCTTTCAAACTTATATTTTATATAAATTATAAATAAACATAATACGTAATAAGCAAAGTGTATATATTTTAAATCACGCTTTTAATAATTTGTGTGAGGACAAGGCAAGTATTGGTTGACACAACTGACTATATTTTGCTTAAAAATTTATATAAGTTTTGGTAATTGAGAATGTAATAAGAAGGAGAACTAAATTCTAGATTTATAAGAAAGGGATTGTTTCTTTAGTAAGAGAAGGCATTATTTGATTAACATTAAAAATCCAACTATAACCAAAGAACAAAAGTAGATTACATATCTGAGAAATAATACATAATATATTTAATGAATATGTATAATATATTATGTATATGCATATTTACTTATATATATTGACACGTGTATAAACATTTATAAATAATATTATAAAGAGAGCCAGATAAAACGAAGAAAAAAAGATAAAGTAAGGAATTAGTTGTCTTTTCTGCATGAAAAGTGTAAACTCCGAGACAAGAACTTATTAATCATCCGAAGAATTTAAGATCTTACAGGGATATTTTTAGTTACTTATATAACAAGAGAGATGGAGAACTCAAGTATTTCAACACAGAGTTTGAATCCTGTGATTGCTGGATGCACAGGTAATGTAAATAATAATGTTGGTAATAATAACAATGATAATAGTGGAAGTGGAGGATGCACTACAGCAGTAAATACATCACCAGCCTTGGGATTTCAGAATGGGTTACCATTAGTTGCAGGACTGCTGGGACAAGGGGGTGGCATTCCAATCCAAGGCCCGCAATCCCAGATGACTACAGTCGCAGCAGCTAACCAATTCATAGCCCAACAAATCATGATGGGAGGAGGGAATAATTCTTTTCCTTTTATCTATGGTAACCTTCCAAATACAGGAGGTGGACATCAGAACCAGAGAGTTGAAATGGGGGAAGAAGATGGTACCAAACCGTCAGACTCTTTAAAAGCTGCTGCAGCACAGATGATTCTTCACGAAATCAATAAGAATCGTGGCCAACCACAATCTAATACAGCTACTGTAGCACCTGGAGGAACAGTAACGGCACCAGGACCAGCTCTTTCGCATCTACAACCAAATGGGCAATTTCGGATGCTCGGCTTAGGTGATGAAATACCTGTTCCGGCACAGGTAGTACCTCCTCAACCAACATTGGCGCTCACTCCTTTGGGATTGATCCCGATACTTCCTAAAGTTGGTAGTGGTGTTTTTATTGGCGGTAACGGTAGTAATAATATTGTTGGTAGTAACAACAACCAGAACCACCAGAGTTTAAATTCCTCTGTATCTCTTTTGCCGACCCAACCAGCCAAACAACAAATCACTCACGAACAGTTGCTTCAAGTTCAAAGACAGATTCAGAACCTTCAACATGTGAATAACTCTAATTCAAACTCAAATCCTCCTATTAATGCTGATTTTGACTCTTCAGCCCACCCCCCATTTTCGGAGACAATTAACTCCAACTCTGAGCTATGTATTCTGTCCGATGCACAGGAACCCAAAAATGAGGAAAAGCCCGCGGAAGCTGAAAATGTTAAAACACAAAAGGCGCCAGGTATCATTGAATCAAATAAAATAGCGGATTATGGGATTAAGGAAATGGAAATTGACTCTAAAATTATGAATGAAAATGTTTCTAACAAAATTGAGCTCCAGAGTCGACAAGAATCGCATAAAGAGAAACAGGAAGAATCTCCTCGGGATTCTAATATCCAGGAGGAAAGGCTGGGAGAGATACACAGTCAACAGTTCCAACAGCAACAACAGCAGCAACAACAACAGCAGCAGCAACAACAGTTCCAACAGCAACAACAGCAACAACAGCAGCAACAAATGTACCAACATCTTCAAATGCTTGCACTTGCTCAGCATCAACAGATGCTGCAAAGACAGCTACAAATGAAGGAGTGGGCCTTGGCTGCGGCTTATCTAAATCAACAACAGCAACAGCAACAACAACAGCAGCAACAACAACAGCAGCAGCAGCAGCAACAACAACAACAACAACAACAACAACAACAACAACAACAACAACATCATTCCCACATCCAACAGCTACACGCCCTCCAAAATCTCCAGAATTTGGCGCCACTTCAAAGCATGCACCACATGCAGGCATTCCCACACATTGCCGCGCAAATGCATCCGGCTGGCGGGTTGCATTCGGGTTTCCAGCCGGTACTACATCTTCAGCAACAACTTCAGCTGCAGCAAATTCAGCTGCAACAATCTCTGCAGTCAATTGCAGCTTCTGCCTCGAACTCAGCCTCAGTTTCTGTTGGTGTTCCAGTTCCAGGTTATATTCCCTTAGTTGGTGGATGCGGAGCCGTGGCAACAGGTGCAAGGCAAGGAGGAATTGGAGATGTACAACAACTTAATCACCAGCATCAACTTCAACAACAGCAGCAACTGGCCAATAACAATAATAATCACCACCCATTAATAGGAGATGAGCTACGTGCAGTTTTGGGTCTGAGTGCTTCTGCAATTCGAGGAGTTAAGGCAAATAAGCAGCAGGTTTCAGAGGAGGCGGCCTCCAACAGGAGAGGTGGAGAGAATCTGCCAGATGGCCATGGTACTCATACTTTGGATCTGATTTCTGGGTTGGGAGCAGCTGGTAGTATTGGAATTAACAATAATTCGTCCAGATTAATAGCTGGCGCAGGAAGTGGGGAGATTCCGATGGAAGATTTGGAAGGAAAAGCTGGAATATCAACTCTTTCTTCATCCTCATCTCTGATTGGGCCTGGAGCAGCCCAGAATTCTGTGGGGAGGAGAATGAGTAAAAGAGCTACAGGTAGAGGAGTATCTAAAGGTTCAAGTAGATTTCAGGCTTCAAATTTATTATCAATAATTGAGAATGAACAAGCTATTAAAAACCTTCAGAACTCAAACCCAAACCCTACATCTAGAGTTGGACAAGATAGTAGCCGCTTGAGAACCAAGTCGGAGGAGGGAGGTTCTGTAGTGGGTGAGGGAATGGATCTCGGGGACCACATTGTCTCTAGTTTGAGCAATAATAGCAGCAATATCTCCTCCAATACTAATGGTGTTTCTGGAAGATTTGGAAGTCGTATTCATGCCTCCCAAGTAATTTCTCCTTCGGAAATCAGCAGAATTGAGAATCTTCATTTCTGTGCTGAGACGGTACCTCATTTAGTTAAGAATTATGTCCCAGCATTCTCTGGAAAATTTGCCTTACTTCCACAACCCCCTCTAGATGGTTCTTCCTCTTTTATAGGGGATTTTTCGGAAAGTTATTATATTAATAGTAATGTTAACGGCTCACAAAACCACCGTTATGGAGGAGATATTCAGGGAAACCAACAAGAAGGAGGAAGTGTTTCTCAAGGACTCAGATCTAGGAAAGTTAAGAATAGTAACGTCAGTTGCAGTACTGGTAATAACAATAATAATGAAGGAGAAGATGTTGTCATGCAGTCTGAAAAGCATCCTTCAAAACTACTTCCGGATGTGTTGGCGAGTATTTATGGAGGAGAAGGACTTAAAATGGTAGCAAAAGAGAAGCTTTCTTTTTGGATGGACTTACCATGTAACATGGATAGGAAGAAAGCTAAGACTGGGCTTGGCCCAAGCACTAGAGAAAGCTTAAGAAAAGAACTTAAAAAACAAGGGGAACTATTTAGACTTGTCTCCACAAAGGATGAGTTCCTTTGTGATTCAAAAATGATAAGAGGAGCTGATATTAACAAATTGTACTTGGATCTAATTCAGAGATCACAAGCTGTCAAGATTTGTTCAGAAGATGACTCCTGTGAAACTTCAACAACCACCAAAACTAATACTATTGTTACTAATGCTGCAGCCAATGCTAGTAATAGTACTAGTACCACTGCCTCCACTACAGCGGTTTCCTCGCCATCCCTTCCTTCTCTTGCATTTCCCCCTCCAGTGATTAGTGGAAACCACTCTGTGAGTGTTATTAGTAGTAATTGTCTACCACCATCTAATCAACAGAATTTTATAACTAAGGTGGAGGAAGGACTTAAGGAAAAGCTAATTCACCACTTTTCTCATTCCAAAGTTACTTGTCCTGGGATCTCCGTCTCCTCGTCCACAATTGAAACCAACTCCCCAACAAGAAGACTGACCCAATCAAGTATCGAGAATTCTGATCACAGTGGAAATAGGACGGAAAACAGTGATAACACCAATAATACAAACAATATCTGTGAAAACACTTTGGTCAAAACTTCTCCCAATCTTTGCCAACTTGATAAAGGAATCACCAAACCCCCAATTACACCTCCCAGAGCAATCCCTTGAAACTTTAAAAGGGAAATTTAAGGGGAATAAAGATAGGAAAGGAAATGAAGAGGTGATTTTTCGTTTTAGTTACATCAAATAGATGGTTTACAATAATGGTAAGAATGATTAAACCTCTCACAAATTATTACCATTATACTGCTTCTTAGTGCTCTTATAATTTATGTATATCTCATATTTCTTCCAAATCGAATTCTATTCTATTTCTCTTAATCATCAAAAATAGCAATTGAGTAGTCTTACCGCTTAGTAGGTAACGCATGCATGCATGCATGCATGCATGCAGTGGTGTAATTAAGGAAAGAACAGAAAATCAAAATTAATTAAAATAATTACTAAAAAAGTAATGGAACGTAGTTATCCAAATATAATCCAAAATTTTTTAATATTTGACGCAATATCAATTGAGATATATAAGATCCTTTAACGTAATCGTTTGTCAAGATTGCTATAGATAAATCAATTTCTGGAAAACAAAATGATAAATTACCACCAGTATCTGAATGACCAATTCCTTTGAGACATGAATTAAATGATTTATTTTCATAATCAATCATTTGTTCTTGTTGAACATTATTATTAATTTTGCTACACTCTAAAATTTGAAATCCCAAAGACCATTTTCTTGGGCCTCCATATGTTAATATTAATCCCTCTATAGAATGGTCATACATAATTGATTGACCTTTTGTAATTTCTTTCAAGAATTCATTTGTTATAATATCCCCCTTACTTAAATGAGCATATAATTTCGCTAATGATAAAGATGTATATTTTCCATTTGTTGGTGGTATCCATTTATTTATTAGGTTTTTTGAATTATATATTAGAGGATCTAGTATATATGGTTTTAAATAAAAGCATTCTAAAGTTGATAATTTTGAAGATTGGTCTCTTCTTGAATAAAAAGTTGAAGAATGAAATTTCTTTAACACATTTTTAAAAGATATTGAAGGAAAATTCATCCTTCTACTTATCATTGCATATCTATCAGAAAACCAAATCCAATCTTGTTCTTCATAAATACATTCATCTGTTTCTTCTTGCTTTTGAATACTTTCTTTTTCTCTCTTTTTCATTCTTTCTGGAGTTAGCTTTTGTATGATTATTTCTTTTATTTCATTCATTATTTGACCTCCAGTGCCATTCTCCAATTTGTCCTTTAAACTTGAAGTTGAGGAACGTGGAGAAAAGAGAGGAAACAAGAACATACTATTAGTATTACTATTGTTATTAACACTCTTTTCATTAGCTTCTTCAGACATACTAATATTTATTTCTTCACTTAAATTACACTCTGGTATATATATCTTTATACCATCTTGTAAACCAAGTGGGTTTATTATATTTTCTTCAATAAACTTAGTGGTTGGTTGATTAGTTATTAATGTTATTAATTCTGATAATACCCAGCCTAGAAAATATGGATTATAACGTGTAATATGATTTATTGGTATTTGAGGAGCAGAATCTTCAATAATCCTCATCATATTTTCATAATTTAATAATTCATTTAAACTAAAATCTTCAGGAAAAAATGAAATAACACCAGATCTATGATTAAGTACATGCCTTAATGTTATGTTTCTTTTTCCATATCTTATAAAACCATCCCAATAGTGACAGATTGGATCATCCAATGATATATAACCTCTTTCCACACATATTAATATTGCAATAACCAAAATTCCAAGATTTATAAAGAAACCATTAAATAATGTATTTTCATCAATCTTATTTCCATTAAGTTCTCCTTTGTTACCTTTTGAAATAATTGCTAAATTCTTTCCATTCTTTATTACAGACACCTGTAATCCCAGTATATCATTCTCCTTCATGATCTTTTCTATATAATCATTTAACCTTCTTTCATACTTATTTGTAAATCCTTTAGTTAATGGATTACTTAATTCCAAATTGAAAGACTTTTCATACAAGAATTGTTGTGCTCTTCTGGATAATATTTTCAATAATGGTATACTTTCATTCAACTCTAGGCATATCCCATGTATTAATGATATAATTCTTACAAAAAATATTAAATCTTTTGGCCATTCCTCTACTGAATTCAATTCTTCAATTTTCTTACTTTTCATATAAGAAAACTCTGTTACTGTTTTATATGCTGCATATCCTGATTCCTATAGGTTGAATTAATAATATTCTTCAAGATTTAATTTGGATAAACTAATCTCATTTTATCTGTCTCAGATAAAATATATAATACCCAAAATACATTCTCAACTTACCCTTAATGAAACTTGCTCAATTGGATCCATATCAGTTTCTTTAAAAACTATTCTCAAAGCATCCATATATATCTCTGGATCTTTAAAATTTTGTTGGTCTTTTTTGAATTGAAATCCCATTTCCTCAAATGATTCAATAAACCCCATCAAATTTAATGTTGAAAGGCTATATACCATTCTAAAGAATAACCAATAGAAAATATTTAATTAGTTGAACAATTAAATTTGTGAGAGAAAAGTAAGTAAGAGTTAATTAGCCAATTTAAATAGAATCTTTACTCAGAACTTACTTTGAAAATGCAATTTGTTTCTTTTTATCAAAAATCTGGACAACTCCCCAATCCAATAATGCCGGAATATACTTCTTCTTGAATTGGTCATACACCACAAAAATGTTACTTGGTTGAGGATCTCCATGGAAAAAACCCTCAATGTGGATCTGGTACGCAAAAGAATCACATAATGTTTCCAGCAACTCTTTTTTATTAACTTGAAACTTTTTTAATAACATTTTATCTATTATTTTAAACCCTTGAATATATTCCATTGTTAATATCTTCTCATTACTATACTTTGAATAAACTTTTGGAATCATAATTTCTATTTCTGAATCCTTAAACATTTTATATGCTCTCTCTTGATTTTTTAGCTCATTTTTAAAGTCAAGTTCTTTAGTTGCAGAATTTTGCCACTCGTTTAATATTGAAATAAAATCAAAATCTTTCTCTGCCAAGCCAAAAGCCCAAGTTAATTGCTCTAAATTCTTCATATCCTGATTCAAAGTTTCCTGAATATCTGGATACTGTATCTTAATTACTACATTTTCTCCTCCGTTCAATATTGCTCTATGTACTTGTGCTATAGATGCTGCTGCTATTGGTTTTCTTTGTATCTCTTTAAAGATTTCGTCCAGGTCCGGATCCAATTCCTTTCTTAATATTCCTTCAGTGACATTCCACTCCATCCATGGCATCATATCTTGTAATTTACCCAAATACGTCACATACTCTTTCGGAAATAAATCACCTCTGGTTGATAGAAATTGACCTACTTTAATCCACCACTCTCGTAACTCTGATATGTTTCTCCATATTAATTCAGCAAATTGATAGTGTTTATTATTCCAATATGCGTATCTTATTTCCTCAGGCAAATTTCTTGTGTGTATCTGAGCTCTTTTGTAATGCACATAAATATGAGTCCAACACCACAGGGTTCTCCACTTTCTATTCCATGAGTCCAACTCATTCATCTATCACTTCCAGATTTGCTTGGTTTGTTTTCTTATTTACAAAAACTTTCTTTTTTCTTCTTTAACTTGTCCCTACTCTCCTTAATTTTTGAATCGTTACTTTTTCCTCATGAACTGAAGGAGTGTTGCCTATTTCAAACTAAATTAAAAGCTTAATTACTCGATAAAAAAAAAAGAAAAAAAAAAATTAATTAAATAAAATAAAAAACTAATTTAATAATATTCATCCACTGCCTGCCTCAAGCACACTATTGATATTACCGGTGACAATATTTACATGCACTTTATCTATCAATTAGTGGTAAAATTTTACCGCCATACGTGTCAATTTTTTTTTTTAGATAAAATTAATTAAATTATAATAATTAAATAAAATCTATACTGTAAAAACGAGCCACACAAACTATGAAATGTGAATCGCAGAGAGAAGAAAACCTGAAAAAATGGGAAGATTTGCATCCATTGTAGGGTGAGTCCTCTGGTCAATAATTTGGTGCTCTCTAATAAAAGTTTCTTCAAGCTTAATACCAATAAAAGGGTGGAATTTTGAATTTTCAACTCTTGTCGAAAGAGATAAGTCTTGATGTATTTGGAGTAGCTCCGTTGTCATGAAAGGAGTAAAAATGAGAAGCTTGCCTCCAGGTTTGAGATATTCTTGGGTAACTTGTATCATCTTTTCCATATCAAAATACATTGTTTTTTCGTATGAAGTATGACTAAATTCATCATTATCTTCATGAACCTTTTTCTCATTATTATTAATATTATTGTTACCTTTATCGCCATTTCCAATAGAATTTTGCTTTTTGTCATTTTGTAAATTGGTAGTTGTTTGCCATTTAACCTGATCAATTACTAGAATAACTGTATCTACTCCTTCTGAATATAAGTTTTCAAGAATACTAATTCTATTATAAACTCTTTTTTTTTTGTTCTGAGATTTTTCATCGCTCAAATCCCCTTTTGAATGCGTGTTAATTTTGTAATTAAGCCATTCATGTTGTATATCTAGTTTTTCAATTAAAAGATCTTGATCTTGCTCAAATAATTCATCAGGTAACTTCTCCATTTCCTTGTAAAATATTTCAAGTGCTGAAATTGGAATTGTATGATAATGTGTTTTTGTTTTTCTATCATTAACTATAGCCTCAAAATTAATCGGTAGCTTACCATGGAAATACCCATCAAAAGTATCAAAAGTTAATCTGTTCATAGAAATTTCGTACAAACTTCCAATATTGCATAGCTGACGATATATTGATCCTCCAACTACACCATTACTCAAATTATCATATAATAGTACTTTACTTTCAGAAAAAACATTACCGTGAGTTAGTATATTTCCTATTGTCTCAATCCTAACAGTACACTGGCCCCATCTTGGGCCAACTGAATTTGGGCTTAACTTGTCAGAACGAATTTTTGGTTGACAACTTGAAGTTTCTATAATATTCAATAGTGTACATGGAAGCAATGTAATATGTTTCAAGTACCTTAACTGCAATTTCTTAATATATTTTTCCTTAGAAAAGTTAGTCTTATTTTTAAACGAGCTGCTTGATAACGCCAATGACCTAATCAAATTACTATCATTTGCCTTGTTTAACAATAAAATCTCATTTCTCTTTCTTTTTACTTTTTCTAATTCATCCCGTTCATCTAAAGGTTCATTTTCATGATTTGAATCATCAGAATCTACCTCCACCTCTCTACCTAAAAGCTGGTTATATCTTGTCCTTTTCCTTTTAAATTCTTGAACTGAATTTAAGCTTTGTTCTTCATCTGCTTGATTATTCTCGGTGAGAGTTTCTGTATTCAATATATCTTTTAGTATTTCCTCACTATTCAAGATTGAACCAATTACCCATCTTCCATCTTCCAAACTCAACGTACTATAGTAGCTTTTACCTATAATATCTGAGCCCTTAATACTATATTTTCCCAAGAAAAAGTTTTGACTATTTTCCTTTATATGGATCAGTTTTTGTGAACCTGTTACCTCCCTTATTACTACATAATCCCCCAAATTTATAACATTTCCTATCATATCCAGAAAATCCTCTAATTCTCAAATTAAAATTCTTTCTCTTTAGTATATATCTATTTAATTTTTCTCCACCCTTTCCTGCTTTATTTGACTAATATTCACTTACAGTGTATTAATTAAAGTCTGGCGCCAAACAGACTTTATTTTCTTTAGAATTAAAATTTTTATTTTCATAGGCATTCTCAATATAAATAAGAACAAAGGGTAAGATATAACTAGAGAGTGAACAAATAAAAACAAAAATAATTAAACCAGAATGTATTTATTCATTTATTAAGAGTGAGATTGATGTCATTCAGATTCTGGGAATTTAACTTAAATTTAATGTAAATCTTCTTAATCATTGTTTAAAGAAAAATTCTTTATTCATTGGAGCTTTATTAATTCATTAATTTTAAGTTTTTAAAATGGTGAAAATAAAAAATTGTAATAATACTTTAAAAAATATTTAAAAATTTGCATGCACATTTGCAATGCATGCAAATTTACACTTTTTTTATTAATACCTTAAAAATAATATATACTTGTACATGCAAAATATTCTAACCAACAGTTAAACATTACATATAATAAATTTATTAAGAAAAGTTAAAGAATTGTTTAATGAATTCAGGAAAATAAAACAACAAATTTGCATAAATTTTAAGTAGTTAATTTCAACTTTTTATAATTTATTTATGTAATTAATACTAGTCAGTGTATAATAGGAATAATAATAAGATACTTTCACATTTTAAATAAAATGAAAAAAGTGTTGTTTTTATCTTTTAATTTAATACGTAATTGTTAAAAAAAATTGCCAGTAATGGCGCGTATTTCTCTTTAGGTTTTATGTAATCTGTAAAAGGTAATAAGCTAATTTAGGGTGAAAAAATAATTAAAAGATTGAAAAAGCATCAATATGGATGATAATGCTATGGGGTTGAATGCTGGTGTTTCTGGAAAAAAGAGGCGATTTTTTTCCGACGATGATGAAACCCCTATTAAACAATCAGAAGCAATTGAAATAACTCAAGTTAAGAATACATCTGAAGTTTTGGTAAAAGAAAATCTTGACGTTTCATCCAAAGATTCTACCCCACAAATAATTATAAACAAATCTGCAAGATCAAAGAGAGTTCTCAGTTCAGATAGTAGTGATGATCTTGAGTCTTCAGGTGATGAAAGTGAAAAGTCGATAAATAACTCTCAATCACAGCAATCAAGTTATTCAACATCTGAGGATGGGTCAGATGATAATTCAAATGATGAGTCAGATGATGAGTCCGATGATGAATCGGATTCTTCCTTGTCTACAAGAGGAAGAAGAAAACTCATTAAAACTGAAAATGGCACTCCGATCAGATCAAGACAAGTTAAAAATGAAACTAAGCAAACAAAAAGAACATCAACAGGCACAAGGGCCTCCACTAAATCAAAGTCTGGTGCAGATTCTAAAACTAAATCTAAAGCAAAAAGTACCGGTGGCAGAAAAACAAAAACTGTGGCTAAAAAAAAGCGTGCCTCGGAAGAAAATGTATCTAATTCACAAGACAATTCTTCTGATGAAGAAGGAAATACTGCTTATGTTCCCCGGAGAGATCGTGACCATAAACAAATATTAGTTGCAGCTATTCTGTGTAGGTGGTGGCATGCACTTCCAGACTGGCCTCCACCAGATACTGATTACCAAGCTTTGCTCAAGGAAAGAAATCTAAAACTTGTCTCAATTGATGATTGGGAGGAAGCTCCAGATATTGATGAAAATGGATTTTCTAAAGTTTATCAGCTCTCCGAATATGCTGGTGTTTTTAGGGATTCAAAAGGTAATGCTCATGATTTAAGACCTAAGGATAATAAACCTTGTTATTCTAACTTAATTAAAATGGAAGAGGGAAAGCTTTATGAACTATTAGTTACTGCTCTGGAGAATCAGATAAAAACATTAGAAACTGATTCTCCAGGAGATTCCAAGCTAATTAACGAATTAAAGGTTGAACTTGTTGAGGCTCAAGCCTTATTGAGCCGTAGAGTATCCAACAAAAAAAAGTGACCTCCTCATTATATATATTTGCTAATACATTAATTCTGCGTATATTTTCATTTTAATTTAATTTCTTTTTTTTTTTATACATTAAACCTAATTTGTGCATGCCATAATTTAAAACTTTAAACAGCCCCTATAAATACCGCCAATTGTTTAATGGCTTTATTATTAAATGTTTGAGCGGTAAAAAAAAGCGAGACGTAAAAAATAATGAAAATATGTTGGTATAGGAAAAAAGTTAATTTTTTAAGCTTTCAATATAAAAAAGGCGTCTCTTATGTAGATTAAGTAATAAACTTAATTAAATAGTAAATATTAATAGTAGTAATAATAATAATATAATAGTATTAATAGTTAATACTATTACAATATTTACGTATAGGTTATTATTTACCTGGACAACTTTATATAACAAAGTTAAGATCTTTATAATCTTAATTCAATTTAGAAAAAAACTCAGTTTACAAATAGCTTAAAACGCTTTGTTGGTTAACATAATAATCCAAGATGGCAGCTGTTTCAATGAATGAATTACCAAAATCTCAGGTTCAAGAGTTGATCTGCTCTTATGCAGTTTTGACATTATCAGACGGTGGCGTTCCAATTACATCTGAAAACATCAAGAAGATTATTTCTGCAGCTGGTGGAAGCGTTGAACCATATTTCCCAGGTTTATTCGCTCAAGCTTTGTCTACTACTAATGTCAGTGACATCGTTGCAAGCTGTGGAGCTGCTTCAGTTGCTGTACCAGCTGCTGGTGGTGCAGGCGCATGTGCTGCTCAAGATTCTGGAGCTTCAGCTGCTGTTGATGACAAGAAGAAGAAGGAGGAAGAAGAAGAAGAAGAAGGTGATTTAGGTTTCTCATTGTTCGACTAAATTTTACTTTAAATAAGCTAAAGGGAAGAACAATTTAAATTCAACAATAACACTAGAATTATTAGTTAACTATAGTATTGTTGTTTAAGACCTTATTATCTTACCTACTTTATATTTCTATCTCTCTACGAACTTATGAAAAAATGCTATGTGACATCCCAGATAGCCAGATCCTTGCCATATTTTGGGAATGAGATCTAGATCTTTTCTTTCAAATTCTTGTAAGTTTAAAACTTTGTAGCTTAAGTCGGAATTACTGATATATGATGAAAACTCAGACAGAAGTTCTTCAGGTTGTTTAACGTTACTTCTTAATATTGTAACTTTGATGACTTTATCCAAATTATTTAGTACTAATGTTGATAATCTACTTATCAATTGTTTTGATTCTTCTTGAGAACTTAACTCGGACTCTGCCTTAAGGTCTGCAAATCCTAGTATTAAGTCACCTGTCCTTATACCACTCTGAAATGCTGGAGATCCCTCCAAAACACTATCTACAAGCCCAAATGGATAACCCGAACATATTGCAACACCACATTTAGGGCTTTTATCTGATTTATCAATAGGAACATAAGTCTTCTCTTTGCTATGAATATCAAATAGCTTTTCTTCTATTTCTTTCATCAAATTTGAATAGTCTGTGTTTAATATTGCGATTCTATTTCTTGCTCTTCTAACTGCATATATATCTATATCTGACCTTGGAAACCCCTCACTATCTACAAGTTTTCCAGAAATACCCACATCTGGACCACATGAATTTAAAAATTCAGTTAACTCATTTACCTCCTTTTCTATTTCATCCTTCTTCTTTGCCAATTCCTCCATATTTGTATTAATATATTATTATTAACATTACTTTATTTCATTATAAAAACTATCATATAGGTGGGGCCGCCTTAATGTCATTTATTCTTCTAATTATAAAAATAATACTTGACTTAAAAAAGTACACATGAGAAATTAGCTTAAAACAAAATTATTTCACAGTCGAAATTAGAAAATTGTTAAAAAATAAGTCAATATACTACTCAAGTCCTTCTAAGCTTTATCTATCCTAATTTTTTTATAAATATTAATTCTTCCTTTAACATTTGTCAATTGTTTATTTTGGCGGGCTAAATGCATTAATAGTGACAGTGAGCGCCAAAGTCATGCGATATTTAGTGTGGGAAGGTTTTGGATCCTTATATTATGTCAGATCTTTTATAGGCAAGTATGTAAGTTTCGTTTAAAAGAATTGCTTGGGGAAGAACTACCTTCACATTGATATCTTCAATTTCAATCCATTCGTTTCTGGTAGGGTGCAGGAGGTGAGTTAAGAATTTGCCATTTTGAATGGAGCCTTTATGCGATATATTGGTAATTAAGTTATACTTAGTGCATGGGTTCAGGGAAATACTATCTGGATGAATATATGGAGACAGGTCAAGATCTATAAGTGGAAAAGAGACTATAGTTTTGTTTTTTTCAAGATTTAGATTAGACTTTGAGAATCTTGAAATATGAATGAATAAGTAGCAAGGCAGTTTTGATATTAATTGAGAGTTAGAGGAAGAGAAAAACTTGGAGTCTAGTAGCTGATATATTGGTATTTGGAAGACTGTCTTATCGTCATTGTTTTGACAGCTACTAGATATTTTCATTGTGCTTTCAATTATTGAAGGTAAAGTTAGAGTTAGGCAGTTAAAACTAATGTTTTTGTCTGATTTTAATTCAGAATTCTTTTTATATCTTTTTGATTTATCTGCGTTAGATTCAAGCAGTTCACTGCTGGAATATTGACTGGATTTAAGACATAGTTGCCCCTGAATACATGCATTAATGATATTCATATGAGATTTATTTGTTTTTTTTTCAGTTTCTGGAATGAATTTTATCTGAAATTTCTTAAGATATTTGTCTATCTTTTTCTTTAAGTTATATATAATCCAAGAAAACAGTGCCATTGGATCAATGATTATTGAATTTTGAGCATAAATATTTGACTGCATGAATGAGTTAGAAAATGCTGAATTATTAGATGTTTTTGAGAAAGGAAATTTACCATCGGATTTTTTCTCAATGATCTTGACAAGATCATAAGGAGAAAATTTTCCCTTAAGATTATTTGGGTTATATATTTTTTGAATAGACTCTATAATACTGAATAAGAGTGGATCGGGGATTCTTTTTTCAATTTCATTATCATACAGTTTATAACTGAGGCACAAGTCTCTGAATTGAGTGATTCGAGACAGCATTAGGATGATTGCATTTAAAGAATCATTGTTACCAAAGTTACTTAAACCAATAAATCCTGGAAAAAATTCAATCCCATCAAAGGTTCTAGAGACATTATATAATGATGAAGAGATGATTTCTGAACTAAATCTGGGATGCAGGTATCTTTTAATATCCTCAAGTGAGTGCTCACAAATTTCGTAATCGTTTGGTAGACAAACAATTATAGAATTCGTTAAGTTAATAAACAAATGGTGACCTAACTCTAGAGAGTGTTTATATGCTACTGAGTCCCTTCCTTTCCCCTGATAATTTATTCCACATACTAAGCAACAATATATATGCTCTTCCTTTAATGTCACACTGCAGATCTTCTCATAGTCAAAATCTAATACACTTCTATTAATGGTGGATAAATACGGGCATCTCTCTTCATCATTCCCTAGATATTCACCCATTATTCTGAATTAGTTTTAATTATTCCTTTCAAATTATCAAATAGTAAACTAGACCTTGAGGGTAAATTAAATTTTCAGAGTTCCCGCCAAATTCATATTCATTTTCATAATTGAAACTTATTAAAATATAAAAAATATAAAAGAAAATAGAAAGTTTGGTATTGGAAAATTTCGAATTCTGATTCAAACAGATCAGGGATAGTTGAATTTTTATTCTAAATGATCGAAGAATTCAACAGTAAACCTAATATTGTACTATTATATCAGAATCATGGAAACTTGTATAGATGAAAAGAAAAAATTTGAAGAATGCTTTAAGGAATGGTTGAATAACGGATTTACTACGGGGAACTTCGGTAATCCTTGTGTGAATGAATGGAAAATATATGAAAAATGCATAAACAAGGAGTTGGAAGAAAAGAATCTTTTAGGTCTAAAGTCATTCACCACATTCGACTTGAGTGGAGATAAGTTAACTATTGAAAAAAATATGGCTGATAAGCAAAATGGAACAATAACTGAAAATTCAAAGAAATAAATACTATATTAATTTAATCTTTAATTTTTTTTAGATGGCCTGAATTTACTCTATTAATGGCGCGCACTAGACCATATATTAAAGATCTAAAAAGGTATCTGCTGTTGCATAGTTTTTTAATATTTTCTTTGAATTCAGCCTTTCTAATGATGAAAGTATATACTGTTGTCGGTATATATACATGTTTATCTATGCTATAGAAAGCTAATGGGAATTATTTTCAACACACAACCTGAATTTGGATAAACTTGTCCGCCAGGTAGTAGAAACTCACTTGTTATATTAGTCATCATCTGAATTGGGCCAATTAAATACAGTATTCCAGTATAAGGACTTTCTTTTTCTTTTTGATTTAGCTTTGCCTTGACTTTCTTTTAAAGAACTTTGACTTTTTTCGGAAACAAGCTCTGAAGAGCATTTTTCACTATCTGTCAACTTAGTATTTGCTTCTACATTATCAATCGATTCCAATACCTTAATGGATCGTTTTCTGCCTCTAGTTTGACCACCTGGAATGGCTTTATTTGACTTTTTAGAATTCGAGGCTACATGGTTAGTTTTGCAACTTGAGTTGGCGGAATCGTTCTCTGCAACATCAAGCCAATAATCTTTGCAGTAACCGACGAAAATCTCTTCTCCAGGATGAATTTCCTGTGTTGCTTTTAGGAAAACTCGAGATCTTCCTTCTCTTTCGTCATACCACTTCCAAAATTTTGAGTTGTTTCCAGGGCCACCCAAAAATGTACTACCATCATTAGCAAAAGAACCTCCGCCAATAAATGGTTTTGGGTCCTTTTCACCATCCAGGTACAAACTTGGTTTTACTAAGTCACATATATGTGTTGCTTTGCCTTCGGATCTAAGTCTAAGAGCTTCCTTACGATCAATAACCCATCCAACAAATTCCGTGATTATGTCATTTTTTTGGAAATGACGATCTGAAAAAAGCCCCAAACCTGCAGTGCGTCCCAAAGTGCTTCTTTGAGTATATACCCCATCAAACAAAGTGGAGAGTGATTCCAGCCATTTTCTAGTCCTCCCTCTAGAGGACTTTTTTGAAATCAAGTTGGAGTCCTTGTTTTCATTATTTAAGCTGTCTTCAGTTCCTTTTTGAATGATTTTACTTTTTTGAGACCTAGAGCTTACTTGCTCATTTTTTGAAAAAACCTTACTTGTTTGTTTGATAAATGGCCACTCTGGATTTCTACATATATCAACATACCTGTTGCTGGTCAACTGTCTTTTAATACTAGATTTTATGCTGGATAGTCTTTTGGATGCATTATTATTTTCCTGCCTTTTTTCTGAAATAGATTGATTTTTTGTCTCTTCCTTTGTCTGCTCAGCATCTCCTTCATCGTTAAAAAGGCACTTATTTGAAGTTTGTATGCTAGTTTTAACAACAGGAGATGAGTCTGCCGTTGTAATATTTGATTTATAATTACCTGAATTTTCTTCATGATTGAAAAGTTTAAAGTTTTCCGAGGAATTCCCTCCACTTTTAGATGCAATTCCTTGCAAAGTTTCTAACGGAGCCGTCAATTTATTATCATTCTGAAGTACAGGGCTGACTTTAATGGAAATACTCACATTATAGTTTGCGGTATTTTCCCCTGATTGACAAATAACTTCAGATATTTTGGGTGTATCAGGCTCTAAAATCAAGACAATCGATGATTTGCACGGAAAATTTAGTATATTAAAATTCTGACCTCTCACTAATATACCATTCTGCTCGTTTCCTTCGAATTCTTTAGGAACCCCAAACTTGATCTTTTTATAAACACAATTCAATTCTCCACTAATGTCATTAATTTCTTCCAAGAAATTGCACTCCATTATAATTCTATAAATATAACTTAAAAATCTATAATTTCCACCTTTTCTTTTAAGAGCAGGAAAAAAACTTTATAAATTCATTTTACTCCAACTTTTTTGCTTTATGGTTCTTCAAAATTCTTTCACAGATATGTTAAGGTATAGTAGAAACCAGGAATTATTTCCTTTGAAATATGTTCCTTTCTAATTAGTTTATTTATAATAATTGACCCGAATTAAATATTTATTTTATTTTAAAAAAAAAATTTAATTTACTTTATTTCCACATTTATTCCCTTCCTATACCGGTGTTGCAAGTTTTTTTAAATACAAAATTGTGTAATTACACGTGTCATTGCGCGCCATGTGGGGCCCAATGTAATTTTGCGCATGTAATAAAAAATAGTTCAAAAAATTGCCTATTCTTATTATTGGTTTCTTCTTAAGATAAAACTATTTTGAAATTAATTTGGTGTTTAATCTTGATACTTGAAACTCACTTTACAATCTGGAAAAAACAGGGCAAGCCTTGTTGTAAATTTGGGTTATTATTTCCATAAAATAATTCAAGAAAAATACAGTTATTAAATAAAAGCTATTGTAGGCATATTGGAAGAGAGCTTTGGAAAAAAAAGGGATACAGACGATAGGATTTAGATATTCAGCTATTTGAAGAAGACAAAATTTGGATGGAGCTGTAAATTACCTTGAAATTTAGTCTTAATAGCATTCATATATTCATGTATACTTATAAGAATATATAGTCAGCCCTAGCACTTTTCAGAAGTTAGTTTTAAATACTTAATAGAATGGCAACATTGCATTATGACGATGTAATCACAAGCCAACCGGCTATAATAGATAACGGTTCAGGTACAATTAAGTGTGGATTTGCGGGAGAAGAAGCTCCGAGAGTGATTGTGAATAGTTATGTAGGAAGACCAAAATACAAGAGGTGCATGGCTGGAGCATTGGAGGGGGATATTTTTGTTGGAAGCAAATGCACGGAAAATAGAGGAATTTTGTCAATTTCTCATCCTGTTACAAATGGCATTATTACTGATTGGTATGATATGGAAGCTCTCTGGACCCACTGCTTCTCTGAAATGAAGACCTCATCAGAAGATCATCCAGTATTATTAACCGAGGCAGCTTTGAACCCACGCAAGCATAGGGAAAAGATGGCAGAAGTATTCTTCGAAGTTTATAGGGTGCCTGCATTATTTATCTCAACACAAGCGGTTTTATCTCTTTATTCTTCAGGAAGAACAACTGGAGTTGTCTTGGACAGTGGAGATGGAGTAACTCATGCTGTACCCATATATCAAGGTTTTGCCTTAAGTAATGCAATTACTAGAAGTGAAATAGCTGGTAGAAATGTCACTGAGTATCTCAATTTACAACTGAGAATGGCAGGAACAGTATTCCATACAAAATCTGAAATGGAAATTGTTAAAGATATCAAAGAAACTGCTTGTTTTGTTTCTTCCAACATTCAGAAAGATGAAAACGATGAAAACCAAATAGGGAATTCAGCTTTTGATGCTGTTACAAACTCTAACAATAGAGTAGCTTCAGGATATCCTTATAAACTTCCAGATGGTCAAGTGATATACTTGGGTAAAGAAAGATTCAGAGCTCCCGAGCTTCTTTTCCAGCCAAGTTTAATTGGATATGAGTATCCAGGAATTCATGAAGTTCTAATTCATACAATTAACAAGTGTGACTTGGAAATACGAAGATCTTTGGCATCCCAAATTGTTTTGGCTGGGGGATCAACCATGTTTCCTGGACTTGGAGATAGACTTCTTTTTGAACTTAGAAAAGCTCTTCCCAAGGATGTTAAAATCCGAATTAACGCATCTAGTGACAGAAACCTGTTACCTTGGATAGGAGGATCCATTCTAGGATCTTTAGCTACTTTCAAAACTATTTGGATTTCTAAACAAGAATTTATGGAGGAAGGCCCTAATATTGTTCATTCAAAAACTATTTGAGAAATACAAAGCAATAAATGAGGAGAGGAATAATTGGATTAATAATATATAAATTGTTTTATTTCGTGTAAGATGACGATGATGATGAATTACTATTTGAGAGATTTGGTAAGAATGAAGAAAGGTTTATGAGTGATTTGGAGGTTGATTTGGCTAAAATACTGGAAATTTCCTTATAGGTTTCCACCTGCTTAAGAGCAATAAATGCAGGATTCTCATGTATTGCATCTCCAATCAGCTTTGCAGCTTTTGCCTCACCTTCAGCCTTAATAATAATGCTTTTTTTCTCTTCATTTGCTTTAAGAACAAGGTATTTTGCTCTTTCCGCTTGTTGTTGAGCAACTTGCTTTGACTCGACTGCCTTCTCATAATCTTGAGAAAAGCTTAGATGGGTCAAAGAAACGTCGTCTAGAATAATATTAAATTCCTGAGCCCTTTTTACCAGTAAATCTCGGATAGTTTTGCTCACGTCTTCTCTCATAGTTAGAAGCTGAGAAGCGTTGTATTGAGCCACTACTGATTTTAGTACCTCATTAATTATAGAGGGAAGAATTTTTTCATCATGATCTAACCCTATATTTCTGTATATTTCTATTAGCCTCTCCTTATCAGGCCTGGATAAAACTCTACATGTAATATTCACCATTTGAAGATCTTTGCTTCCTGTTAGGGATACAACAACTCTGGGTCTTGCCCTTATATCAAAAATTATTGGTCTTTCAATCCAAGGTAACATAAAATGGGTCCCTTCTCCATAGATTTTTTTCTTGATCCCATGTATTCTTGAAAACTTTATTGCTCTATGCCCAGCATCCACATTATACATACTATTAGATGCCAAAATACTTCCAGTTCCTACAAACATTATCCCCAAAGTAGCTAACATGTTAATACCTTTCTCCATTCTTGACATAAAAATGCCAGCTATTCAGAGCTTAATCATTGCAATACTGCAAATTCACTATTTGTTTTTAATACGTTTTTATTAATGGCTTATGCCAACTTAAGACTCACTATTACTTAATATTATAAGACTTTCTACTCCCCCTTGTTATTCTTATTTTTTTTTGCCGGCAAATTTCCCATATATGATATTTCTACACTCAAATCCATTAAAAATCATTCATTAATATTACTACTACTGCTGAGACAACTGAAACCGTTATCAACATTTAACTATCCTAAAATCCTACAAATCTCTTTAATTAGTTCATATTTGCAAATTACTATCTTTGAAATTATCCAGCATTTATTTACATTTGGAACCTGTAATTCATCCTTTAAACTTTAATTTTAGTTTACAACTAAAATAGTCTAAATTTTTTATTATTTCTACACCGGTAATAAAAAGAATTTGATAAGTCATTACTAATAATATTTGAATTTCAATTTCACACACATTAATTAACATTTAATAATATAGTTTAAAAAAAATGATAATAAAACATAATATATTCAGTTCTTTTACATTGAAATATTTTATATAACAAAAGTTTCAAATTCAAGTACTGATAATAAATCCAAGAATATTTAAGTATATTAAATATTAGTACGTTCTTATAAGAAATACAACAATTTACTCTTAACAAGAAAAACGCACGGGCTAAGAGACTCGAACTCCTGACCTTCTGCTCCGTAGGCAGACGTGATATCCAACTACACCAAGCCCGCATTACGGGTAATCAGAATTGACTGTTTCTCTAAATAGTTAACTAGTGACAAAAACCCGCTAATTTCTTAAAAAAAGTATCAAAAAAGAGCACCGCGACGGGGAATCGAACCCCGAGCCTCTGGATTAGAAGTCCAACGCTCTATCCAATTGAGCTACCGCGGCATCACATAGGCAGGGATAAAGTAGATTATTTAATTATAACATATTTAATTATTGAGTAGTGAATAAAAGAAGTAAACCTTTCAAGGGTAGTCAATTAATATTTAAAGAAATAGTGGTTTTTTTTTTTTTTTTTAAGAAACTGAAAGTGATTTATAAAGGACCTCAGAAAAGAGAAATTCACAATGATTGGAGTAAATGCCCTTTTTTTAAATAAATTTAAATAGAAATTAGAGTGTTTTGTCTATAATGCTAAATGATTATAGTAAATAAAATATGTATATGTAATAGAAAATGAACAGATGAAGAGAATGAAAACACTGATTAATTGGACATTTCTTGAAACTCTTAGTTTCAACTTTTCTTTATATAATTTAAAGTTATGATTTAGTAAGTTAGGTTGATTGTCACCTTCTAAATCCACCTCTTGAAGTGTTTCCAGCTCTTCTTCTTGTTACTCTAATATCCAGATCATCAATCTCAGTAACCATATCACTCGGCATTCCTCTGGTTCTTTTCTTTCCTGTTCCTTTTCGTCCAGCATTATTAGATATCATTGTTCGACTATTAGACTCTGCTGATTCCTCAGACCAATGTCCCTTATCATCATCCGTTTGATTATGGTTTTCGGCGGATAATAAACCTCTGCGATTTGCTTTTCTTGGTTCGTTAACATGCCTAATAGAATTATTTGAATTGGATTCACGAAGTATTGATGGGGATCTTGCAATATCTCTGTGGCTATTATCTGGTAAGAATCCTAACCACTGAGCAGAAGCAGCTAGCTTGGCAATAAACTTCATTTTTGGTGAATAGTATAATAAAGGTTTTACGAATGTTTGTTCCATACATACAAAGAATGAAACTGGGTTGTTCTGTAATAACTTGGATATCTTAACATTTTCCTTATCTGAAAATTGGTCCAATTTTATATTTTCAGAAGAGTCCATAGCTTCATCATTTACATTAGTTAATTGATGAACCAATACTTGCTGAAGAAGTTCTACATGATTAGTCAAATCAACAGCTTGCCCAACCTCAACTTGGTCTGTCTCTACATCTAAATATTTTGATGTCCTTTCTGGTGGTATTAATTTCATTTCTGACAATGATTTTAAACCACTGTTAACAGATTTAATATTCGGATCTTCGTTATTATTTTCATCATTAGCCTTTGAATCATCGTCTTCTTCTGCCTCTTCTTCTACTTCAGGTTTGGATTCTTGACTTAGTCCATTTGTTTTACTCAAATCTACCATTTGTTTGTCTTCCATATCTTCTTTTGTTGAAACAGATGAAAATAATTCCCCTTTATGATTATTGATTTTCATGTTTTGAACTAAATTTTCAATATTATTTGAATCACTCTGAATAAATGGTGCAAAAGTCATGGGATAATCTTCCAGTTGCCTCATTCTAATTTTCAAAACGGAGTTACCAGGTGACCAAGTAATAATATAGAATGAAGTTTGGATTGTCGGAAGTAATGATCTACATGCTGCTATAAACTCTTCCAATTTTTTATAGTGATCAAATACTGTATCTCTGTATGCTAAATTCATAGCCATAAGCCTACAAGTAGCTAAATCATTAACAATATGAATAACCACTTTTGAAATACCCTGTAGTACTTTGTCTATTGTTCCAAGCCAATATGAATCATTTCCCATTGCATCTCTACAAATATCTTCAAATAGGCTGAGTTCTAATTCACCAGATAAAAGTCCAAAACAACACCAAATTACCTGTTTGTATGTTGGTCTTGGTACATCAGGGCCATTGGGAGACCATCTTTGGAATGGAAGAGGATTTTGCTCACGCTGCTCTATAGTACTTTTCGCCTTTTTTAAACGTTCATATATTATCTGGTAATATCTCATAAAACAGCAAACATGGTCATTACCCATGATATACCTTACCATATCTCCTGGATCATTAGATGACGATAATTTATTAAGTTCTCCCACATCCAAAGGTTCAATACTTATTCTCCTCCCCTCACTGTTATATTGTACTTTCTTTGAATAAAACCAATCTGGAGACAAATTATTACTATGCCAATTCACCTTACAATTATCACTCCAAATATACTTCAGTCCTCCTCTGCAATCATACGTTGAAGAGAAGGATTTAAAAATTGTGTTCAAATCATTTTCTTCATTTGAAGATGCATTTTCGGAATTATTTGAGTTTGAAGAATTCCCTCCAGCATTTGCATCCTCAATTGAGGTGGATTCACCAACTCTATTCATTAAGTCTGAAATCTTTGAAGCATTTTGATCCTCCGAATCTATTACATCATCCCCCATTTGTGACTTACTTTTAACATCTTCGGAAATATGCCCTGAAATATTTGACTTCCTTAAATGATTTCTGGTCATCCTTCTTCCTCTAGACATAGAAGCACTATTGAACGGAATATTTCCAGTTGAACCATTACCTTCAGTTACTGCATTTACATATGCCTCTACAGAAAGTAAAGACTTTTCTCCTGTTCCACTGACTGAAGATGAGCTGAAGTTACCATTAGAAGTGGAACCTTGAATATTTTTGCCAACTCCTGCTTTAAACGGTGTTCCTTCGCTTTGCAATTCCTTTAAAGTTACAACTCCATTATCTAAAGAGCCGTATCCAGTTTGTAAAAACAATGAACGAACAAATCTTTGTAAAAAGTTCCTAGCTTTTGACCCAACCGCAGGCCCATTTGCCTGACGATATATTGTAAAGCTAATAAGCTCTATTACTTCCTTATGAACATCTAAATCTGGCATTTGAGATGTAAACTCTGAATCCACACTCCAACTATTAGATTCATTCTTAAATCTAAGAGAATTGTTCATAAGTTTCCTATCTTCAGTTTCATTCAACTGATGAATTCCTTCTTTAAATCCATCTTGGTAGATATTTTTCATTACAGAATCAATTTTTGGGTTTGTAATTCCAGAACCCATTTGTGAAATATGATTTGGCTCTGTTTCTGTTTTTCTATTCTGTATATAAGCCTTGTTAATATCACACAAAAACCCCTTAACATTTGTATTTTTTTTATCTGCTTGTCTAAAGTAGAATGAACGATGATCAAAAGATTTAAAGTAATTCTTAGTTTGTATATCTCTCCATACTCCTTGATTCATTAAATGTCTTGCATGGGTCCATTCCTCATCCTTTTGACGGAGTCGATTCAAAATGACTGGAATGCAACTATATGGTGTTCTTCTAAGTAATTCCAATATTTCAGGTCCATTATCTCCATAAATTCTTGAAATTGCCTTGAGATGGATAATTGAGAAAGGCGGTTTAACCAACCTAAAGTTCTTCTTATCTTCCGGAGATAACTTACTAATTTCTTCCGCTATTGGCTCCAAAACGTTTATTGTTGACCTGTTGTTTTCAATCACCATATCTAACTCAAACCTTTCATCTTCACATTTAAAAAGGTTTTCTTCATATACATTTTTACGCATATGTTTAAATGAAAAATCTTCAGAACCCTGAGGAATACTTACCCACTTATCGTTCAAATTCTCCCTATCACTTTGAATTCTTCCAGTGCATGATGCTATTGGATAGTCCTTAGGTAAATGAAGGTAACTACTACCATTTCTGGCTGAGTTTGAATAATCTAGCTGTGCAAAATTACAGCAGAAATACGAGTATTTTCTCCTTGCTGACTCTCTTTGCACTATCATTCTCTTCACTTCATAAGGCAAGTCTCCGCTATCCATAGGAAAGAAAAACTCAAGTGCTAACAAAGTTTCAACAACAGTGAAGACTCCTCTTGTATATAGGTGTATTAGTTTTAAGAAATCTTGATAATAATCCTGGCAATTATCACCAAAAGCTATGTAAACTTCTTCGAAAATTCGATAATCTGCTTCCCAAATTGACAAATCTTCAGGGTTATAATAATAACCCTGATGAGCCCCTTTCTGAGAAGAATATCCTCTTACATTACCAGCTCCTTGTTTTAAATTTTCTGATTTTAACTTATCATTAATTTCACCGCCTTCCTCTATACTTGAAAGTCTCTTCTTTTGGTTCTCCAATATCCTATCCAACTCAGGAACCACTGTCATTTCATATGGAAGAGTTGAAGAAGCCCTTCTTGTTACAACCTTTGGCGGTTCACTCTTTGTTGTAATTGAATGAACGGTGCTTGCTAAATAACTTAAAAATTCAGATTTATCTAAGAAATCATTTTGTAAATCTGACAAATTGTTTCCAGCAGACTGTTTATTTGATTGCATCAAAGACTCCGCCTTTCCCGATAGCTCAGGAATAAACAACACAAATTCTTTCAGTAAATCAGGATATGAAGCAAATAGTGAAGATGATAGTTCGCAAACCTCATTAACAGACTTCTCTCCATCCTTATATTTGCCTAGTAATAATAGAAAATCGTTGTATATTTCTGGAGCGACATCTTTAACTTTCTTAACAAAAGCTGCTGCATATTCACAATCATTTTGTGGAATTTGAAGTCTAAGTTCTTCTGGAAGAAAATTATTAAATTCTGCTATCAGACTTGTATCCTTTTTAAAAAGCTCTGCAACTTGATCTATTACCATTCTTGCATTAATGCTTCCATGCTTGAAATCTCTCATTATTCTGAGAAATTCCTGGTAAAGCTCTGTATCCTCACCGCACTTACTTCGTAAACGGGACAAATAATCTCTTGCCAAATCCATATTTTCCACCACTAATCAAAAGGTCTTGGTATTCTTTTGTAGTTGTAGTCTTACAACTACTTTGTTTGCCTATTTCTTAATTTAATTTCTTTCCTCCCGATCTTAAAGCTTAACTGACAATTAGCATTTAACGCATTCATGCGGGCATTCCAGTATCCAATTGTCCCACAAGGCGCCATTTTAAAGATCAGTCTATACTAGCATACACATTGTATTTGTCTTTTATCTTGGTTTTTTAAAGTAATGATTTTATTGAAAACTTTCAAATGAAGTCCAATTGTGCTAATTTGTTTTAGTAATTAATATAACATCCTTGAATTTAATGTCACTTATTGTGAATCTCACTTTGCTTTAATTTTCTTTATTTACTCTTCTACCAAACCTATTTTTGATCTATTTTTTTTCATGTTAATATGGCTTTCAAAAATCTTGTTTTTCTTTTTATATACGAAACAAAATTCCAGTTTCTATTTGACTTCTTTTGCAAATACCCTGTTTTTCAAGAGCTCAACAACTATTACTCATTCTCCATTTAAAATTTTCCAAAATCATGATTTAAAAAAAAAGTAGAAAAAATAATATTATTATTTTCAATATAAATTACAAAAAATTTGTGTAATAATAATATTTTTTTCATCTTAAATCATATTACGTATATTTTTTATGTAGATTATTGTTTGCAAGTTTTGCATGTAAATACCGGTACGTGCACAACTTGCATAATTTTTATCCACATGAAAAAAAAAATGTAATAGAATTATATACTTGCAATTACAGAAAATTTTATGGAAAAAGTATTTTGTTATGTGTATCTTAAATTAAAATAATTTTTTTAATTATTACTAAATATATTAATTAAAAACAATTATGACAACTCTATTTAGCAAAGAACTATATTAATACAGATGCGCATCCGATAAAGAATACAATGCAGCAAATTACAAAATCAGTGAATGCAGTTTTTGGGGAAATATTCCCAAAATAGGAAGGGCAGGTTAATTGTATTCTGAGGGCCAAGACTAATAGAGCAGTTCCAATAGTACAGAATACTCCACCGATTAGAGAGTCCAATGGATAGGTTGTTTGAATAAGTAGGCAGTAAACAACCTGAATAATGGAAATTATTACCATAAATAATATAAAAGAGTCTAAAACTTGAATATTTTCAGGAACTTTCAATAAGTAAGCTTGTTTCATTTCTTGAAATACATCCAAAACATTATTTGCTGTCGGAGTTTTTGGGCTGGAAGCTTCTGAGCCTGAAGTCTTGTTTGTTTTTTTCATTCTTTCAACTTTTAAGAGTAAACCACTAGGAAAAATTTTTAAAGAAAGAAAAGATTGTTTATTACTGAATTGTATTTGTCAGTTTTAAAAAGACCAGGATAAAACCAGAGAAATTCTTCTGAACAACAAAACAAGTATTTAAAAGTGCTTGTATATTTTAACACACAAGATTAATACTTCTTGATAAAGTATTAAGTTAAAGTTTATTTAATATTTTATTATTTGAATAATTAATTTATTGGCGCATCACTAGTGTCGAGTACTAATTGGGGTAACAAATTTTAAGATTAACAATGCTATAAAAATATTCGATTATATAAAAGAATATTGGAAGATATTTTTGACTTAAAATAAAACTATATTAAATTCAATGAATGGTTTTTCTGAGTGTGTACTACTTTGTAATTCTGATATTATTTTCTATAAAAGAAAACAAATTCGGAATTGCACATGATACCAAATTACAGAGTGAAAATAAAACAGAGACAATTAAATTAAATGATGGAAATATAAAGACACTATTCCCAATTGATGCGGCTGATCTACTTGAATGTTCAAAGCATGACAAATATATTCTATTGGATAAAACAAATCAATTAAATAAAAATGGAACACACACAAACAAGTTACTCCCTTTAGAAAGTGTATACTTAAGTTCTCACTTTTTTGGAATAATGGAGTCAATTGCAGGAACATCAGGAAACTTTGTAAACGATGCGATTTCTGGATTACAAATCAATCGTGTTGTGCAAGTATTAAAAGAAACAAGAATTCAACTTTACTTGGGGAATTTTCAGGATTCTCCTAATATAATGCCTAAAAAACTTTCAAGTATAAATCTAAGTTGTATTTATGGGAATTACTTTCCGAGTTTAAGCTTCTATCACGTTAATAACTTTTGTGAATTTACTCAAGGAATTAATCATGATTATTTATTATTAAGTGAAGATCACATTTGTAACCATAAATATTCAGAGAAATATATGTATGGTAGTACAATGAAGTATTTCAATGTTCTTGCAAGCCTAAATATTCCAATATTGAACTACAAAGAATTTGATCAACAATTTCTTTCTTTATTTAACACTCAAAATTTTTATTATGATCAACAGGCACATTTGAATAGATATCTACTTCTTTCAAATGAGTTAGGATTATCTCTTTTCATTAACTTTGGAATTGGATTCTTTGCAAAATTGGAGAATGAAAAATACTATTTGCTTGTAAAAATAGTCCCACCAGACACATTCTGGATAAAGGATGAATATAACGAGAAACAAGGCAATAATAATAGTAGAAATAAAGTAATTAACTCTCAATTATGTTCTAAGTACGAAAATGGAAGCAAATTTTTTAACAAAAATACTGTTTCAATAATTGAAACTGATAGGAAAAACAATCATTTGGCCATTAATCGTAATTCAATTACCTATTTGAATATATCACTAAATGGAATGATTCAATGTTTAGGAAAGTATTCAATCAATATATATACCAAATCTGATAGAGAAAAGTCTTTAATGTTTAAGATTTTTGACAAAGAAAAACATGAATTTAGTGATATGGAAATGATTGAAAATATGGGAAAAAACAAAAGAGAATTTAAATATTCATACATATTTGGAAATAATTATAAGTTATTATCAAGAATAAATATAATGATTATCAATGAGGAGCCAAACAACACCTATATTGATTACAACATTTCATGCAGAGATAATCGAATTGTTGTGAATAATCTATTTTCATATACTTGGTATGTATTCAAGAAAAAAGTTTTATGGAACAGAGATTTGGAAATATCACTTTACTCAACAAAGCTTACTAATCATTCCAATGGAATAATTTTTACAATTGTGATATTATCACTACTCATATCAGCTCCAATATTAGGATTATTTGCTGTTGTAATAAAATCAATAATAAAAAGATATGATAATTCCAGAATTAATCATTTGAAAATTCCTTTAACAATAAACACACATACAAAATTTGAGAATACTTATCAAGCAGAAAAGCACTCCAAGTACAATTTAGGAGAAAATTACTTGACGAAAACTCTAGAAATTCCACTTAGGTTAAAAAAAAAGTTTCTAAGTCCTTCATCAAGCCCAGCATCTCTTCAAATACACATGAATGATAGAGAATACAATCAACTTCAATCTCCTGTTCAATTAGAATTATATACAGCAGTCTCACACAATATTTCAGAAACTTTTAAATGTAATACTGACACATGCTCGTCTCCTTCAACAATTAAATCAATAACTTTTAAACATTGAAAAAAAATTACACATTATAAACAATATAATAAGGTTACTCAATACACTCATCTAACTCTTTTCCTTCAAGAAATTACTTTAATTAATTCATCATGTGGATATATATGATGATTAATAGTTGGTGTATTCTTAGCTAAATTAAACCATGGATGACACAAAACTTTTTCCATTGTTAACAACTCATTTTGATAAGAGCTATATGAAAGCAGCTTACATAACAAATCTTTAGCAAGGTCACTACAAAACTTTAATTCTGATGACTCGAGTATTTTTTTTTTAGTTTTATCACTCAAAGTAAAACATTCATGAAATTCTATTTCAAGGTATTTTCTTGTAAGCATTAAATATAAAAGTTTGCCACAAGACCAAAAGTCAAAATATGTTTGATTAAATTGGATTTCCTTTTTTGATTCATTAAATAAAAAGCATTGATTATAAATTTGTATTTCTATTTTATTTTTACCTAACCCCGTTTTTTCATTAGATAACATACAAGAGTTTCCAAAATCTAATAGTTTGATTGAATCAAGCCGGTTTTCTTTAGAAAACATAATATTTTCTGCCTTTATATCACCATGCATAATTCCAATTGAATGAAGAACTTTTAATGCAGTGCAAATTTGAGAGAAAATAAATGATATTGTTTCTTCACTTAACTTTTCTTCAGATCTGACTAATAAATGAAAAAGTTCTCCACCAAAACTTAGTTCCATCACAATATATATAAAATCAATATCTTCGAAGGTATCAAAAATTTTTGGAAAATATTCATTACAACTTTTTGTATTTGATAGTTCAGGCAATAAAGTATTTCCTTTTAATTTATCTTGTATATATAATAAAACATCTTTTTCAAAGTTACTGCAGAAAGTTTTGGTTACTATTTTTATCGCAACTAGCTCACCATTTTGTCTACATGTTCCCAGCTTTACTCTACAAAATTCACTCCCTCCCAAGTCAACATCCCACATAACGTCGTAACTTCTAAGTAGTAGGTCTTGTTGTAACTCTCTATTAAACTTTAAAAATGGTAAATTGCAGCCCATAATTGTTAATTCTAACTAATCACAATAAATTACTAATTGATTAATTGACAATGTTCACACTTCTCTCCATAAAATATACTGCTTCCTATATAAAATATCAGTAACTAGATTCGTACATAATGTTGGATAATTCTGGAACTTAAGAAACTATATAGCAAGTAAAATAGTTTTGACGCAGTTTCATTTACTCATTATTTTGAGATTTACATGGATACAAATATCTTGACATGAAAAGGCGGGCATTTGCCAAATTGTGTATAAATTTTAACAAGTAAAAATAAATGTTTTGTAAGAAGAGATTTCACACTAAATATTTAGTAGCTCTTCAAAATATGGCTAAAAAATCAAGTTTTTAAGTTGATAATATACTAGACTAAAAAATCCTTTCTGGCGGTTCTTAATAAAAATATTATAGTCAAGATGCAAAATTATCTTATATTTTACGTATTAAATAATCATTACAATAAGAGCTAAGTTGTGTAATATTGTAGAAAATTAATCAGATAAAAAAAACGTTATGCATCTTATTACATTTCAGACGCAAATTACCCAAATTGTTTTTTTTTATCATCATTTTAATATTATCTAAACAATTTTCAGTCTTTATTTTACATATCGGAAAGTTTGTAAATAAAAAATATTTGTTTATTATTAATAATAGAGTTAAGGAGCATTAAAAGTGATTTAATTCAATAAAGATTCAACCAATTTATATAAATAATAGATATGAAATTGAAATTTAATACTTTTAATTTATAATAAAATTCTTAATGTTTAGTTTGTTATTTCATTATTTTTCTTTTTTATCATATATTTTATTTTATCAATTTCATATCAATAATATTCAAATACCATGAATAGTATATAACTGATTAATGAAAAAATCTCAGTTAATTTGTTATTTACTTCTTTTCATTTATTTAAATAATCCAACCAATATTAAAAAAAAATTAGTAACTGTTTTTATTTTTTATTTCAAAATCCAAACTAAAAAGACGTATATTTGGCGCCAATTTGAATTTTGATTTGGTAGAAATTGACAAAGATGAATTATTAGTTTAAAGCAAATAAACAGAAAGAGAAAAAAGGAGAAAAAATGAAATAAAAGGTTATATTTCTATTTTTGAAAACCAAAGAATTAAATATAATATTGTTCTTTGATTAGAATAGTCATACCCACTTGTTAAATTAATGCATGTAATGTTCACCAAAACTTAAATTTTTGCATGCATACATGCATATTTTTTCTTTATCATATTCAAATATGTGAAAACAAATTTGAATTATTTAATTCCCCTCTATGATATTAGTAATTGTGTATGCAATATAATATAGAGATCAAAAGAAAAGGTTTAATTAAACAAATAATTAATACCTCTAATTACAAATAGTTTGAGAAAGAGGAGGAAATGAATATTTCTAGATTTTGGCTGTTAATTACAATAATATTAATTTATATTACAAGTTTAGAAAGAGATGCGGAGGAAAAAGGACTTGTAAATTATTCTTCTCAAGTTTCAATTTTAGAATTAACTAAAAAAAAATCTAAGTCAAAGAAAAAAAAAAAGCAAAAAAAGAAAAAAAAAAGCAAAAAAAGTACAAGAGAAGAAAATAAAAAGTTGAAAAAGAAGGTTTCTACTAAGGAAAAACGTAAAGAGAATAAGATGAAGAAATTAAATAAGAAACAACAAGAAAAGATGGAAAAGAAGCAAAAAAAATTAGAAGAAAATAAAAAAAAAGAGGAATTAAAGAAGAAAAAACAATTGGAAAAGAAAGAAAAAGAGGAAAAAAAGAAGGAGATAAAGATACAGAAACAGCAGGAGAAAAAACAATTAAAGGAACAGGAGCGTTCTCAGAAAAAAGAGAAAAAAAAGGGTAAAGATTTAAATAAAGAAAAAAGTGTAAGAAAAAATCCATTTGAAAAATTCAAGGAGATTAGAAGAAATAAAATACAAAATAGCAGGGTTTATAATAAACTGTATAATACTGATACCGATGTAGATACTGATATTTCTGAAGCTGAAGTTGAAACTAATAGCTCTTTAAATTCTACAAACAAAATTCGTTCTTCTCAGGTCAAGCCAGTTTCATCAAAGTCTATGGTATCATTTCCTATAATAAATAAGAGTAAATTTGAACATGAAGATGAGGATGAGAATGAGGATGAGGAATAAGGAAATATGAATAAAAATAATTCAAATAAAATTTTGAATCATTTATTTACAAAGAACTATTAAAAATAGTCTTTTAAATTGAAAATTTATGTTGATACATTCAAGCTCATATTTTTAAGAAAATTAAGAATAATAATTTAATGCTTGTTTACATCGAAATATTTAAAATTTAGATTTCACTATTTTAAAGAATAAATGCATTACCTTGTTCAAGACTTTTTTTCTATTTTTTTTACATGCAATCTTATTCACACAAAAATCAATTTATACTGTTTCTTTTCTACATACCGGCATTGCATGCAATTAACAATTGCATGTAATCCCGATCTTTCGTCCACATAAAATTCAAATAAAAAAATAATTTTACTTGGAAGAAATATTAATAATTGAAAGATTTATTACGAAAAATTCATTTATAATATTTTTTCATTCATTATCTGGTCATTTTAAATGATATATAATTGAATATATCAGTTTAAGTCAAGAAAAACAACGAAATTTCAAATAAGTTAAAAGCTTTAAAGACTTTACTGAAATCAGCTAAAAACAAGATAATTTGAAAGAAATAACAAATAAATTTCTGCGTTTAGCTTTATTCCTAATTATTAATTAATATGAAATATTTATTTACTTTATTTCTCCAAGACAATATACGTAATGATCAAAAAAGACAAAACTGGCGCCAAAACCTACATGTATTCATTTAATGACACTGAATAAATAAGGTATCTAATAAAATTTAACAAAAAAAGGTAATTAGAAATAGACTGAAAAGTCAAACGATAATATAAAGAAACAATTGAATAAATTAAAGACAAATAACGTTGGATACATTATATTAAGATGCAATGGTTATCAATACAAAACAAAAATAAATACTGAAAAAGAATTAACTAGAGGAATTACAATTAAAAAATCATTCACACAAAATAAAGAGAGAAATTAAGTCAAACAAAAATATATGTATAAACTATCTAAAAAGAAAAAAGTTATTTGTGATTAATAAATATTCTATATTATTTTAATTAAAGTAATATATGGTTTATTATAAATTGTTAAGTTAGCTGATTTAAAACGCAAAATTAAGAAAGAAATAACAAAGAAATAATACAGATTTAATTTATTAAAATTGGGAAGGGGTATAAATTAGTTGAAAATGGCAAAATTAAAAAAAGCCAAATCATCTAAAAAGTTATCATTTAGTGATGTAGGTTTGGAACCTAAGCCAATATTTGAATTGGACAATTTAAATTATAATCAGAAAAGAGAGAAAAACAAAAAGAATTTAGCAGATTTTGATAATAATGAAGATGAAACATCTGAGAAAGAGGTCAAATTAATGACTAAATCCGAATTAAAAAAGATTGAAAAGAAAAGGAAGTCATTAAATAAAAACAAAAATAAGTTAGGACAGCAACCAATACCTACAGAGAATGATGAATTCAAAATTATAAATAAATTTCCTGTAGATATTCCTACAAAAATTGATTCTAATAATAGTTACAAAGGATTGAAAAATTCATTCAAGATTGTAAATGAAGATAAAGAAATTAAATCTAACAGTTATTTGAGTTTCGAGGATTCATTTAAAAGTATTAGTGAGTTTAATAATAGTTCATTTAACACTGATTCAAATGAAGGCAGTTCTTTAGATCATGAAGAATTCTCAGATAAAGTTGAGGCTAATCATACAGAAATAGAAGATAATGACACATATGAAAATTTTTTTAATGAAATATTGGATGATAAGGTAAAAAAAGAAGAAATGTTGTCAGCTTCAAAGAAAACTAATCATTTGAATCAAGCTGAAAAGGAAATACAGGAAAATGATCAGAAATTTTCTCAAGATATAACTGAAATGTTAAAAAATGACGTACAAGATTACAATGGAGATACTATCAAAATAACTAACTCTTCATTAGATGATATGAATTTATCCACAAAAAAGGAAGATAGTCAGGATTCTATTCAAATAGTAAGTCAATCAGAGACTACCTCACCAAAAAAGTTTTCCAAGAGAAAAATGCTTTATTCATTTGCAAATTCTGTTTGGGATTATGTGAAACCTGTAAGTTTAGATGATTTGGAAAAAAAACAAAATGAATCAAAGAAAACAGAAATTCAAACTAATCATCATGAAATTCAACAAGATGAAAATCTGCAAAATCATATAGAACATAACAATAGTACTCATGAAATAATTAATTCAACAACAGAATTTAATGAGAATACTAATGAAAATAAAATACACAATAGTGATGAACATAACGAGAAAGTGGAATTAGATCAAGTAGAAATCATTAAAAGAAGTAAATCTCAAGAAATAATCAGTCATTTAAATGATTATAATCAAATAAATAATCAAGGAATTCCTAGTAATTGCATTCCGAAAATAAGTAATTCCCATAATAGTTCTTTGGTTAGTACTCCTAAAAGGAAATCCAAAAGACAGATGATTTATAGTTTTGCAAACTCTATTTGGGATTATGTAAAACCTGTAAGTTTAGATGAATTGGAAGAGAGAAAAAAAACAAACGAGTTTAATATAAACTCTACTCAATCAGCAGCTGAATTAAAAAATGATAGTTTTTTTAATGATGAAGTTTCGGATTCTGAATTTTATATCAAAGATAGTGAAGAAGAGGAAGATAATGGGGAAGAAAAGAAGGAAATTGTTCAGGAGACAATTAATGAATACGGTAACTTGGAAGAAGAACAAAAACAAACAGAAAAGGAAGAAATAGGGAATATCAATCAATTTCCTATTGATATTCATCAAGAAGAAACAAAAGAAATTTGTCAAGAACAAATACCTATTCCTTTGGAGACTATAGTAAAGCAAGAGGAACCAAAAGAAATAATAGAGAAAGTGGAAGAAGAGAAAGAAGGAAAAATATTAGAGAAAGAAGAAGAAGAGAAAACAACAAAAATAGAAGAAAAAGTACAGAAAGAACCAAGTTTACAAAAAGAGAAAAGTGAAGAAAAAAAGCAAGATCAAACAAATGTATCGGAACCTCCAGAAGATCCAGTGGGAAAGAATCAAATTCCAGAATCAATAGTACTTGTAGATGAAACTTGTCATACAACTCAAGTGGTAAAGGAAAATGATGATATTCCAATTCCTTTAATAGAAGATAGAAAAAACGAGAGAAATGAAGAGAACAAGCAGGCTCAAATCAACATAATAAACCCTGAAATAGAAACAGATCCAATAAATTCAAAATTACAAATAGATCCAGTGGAAAAAGAACAAACAAAAGAAAACAAAGAAGATAAGCAAAACCATCTAAATATAGTCAATGATTCTAATTTTAAAAACCAAGGAGTAAATCTTGACCAGACTAATGTAGATTCAAACCATTTAGAGAAGATACTCCAAGATATAGCAGCAGATTCAAATACTGTCATGCATGAATTAAGTCAAATCAGTATAGGAAAAAATGAAAATAAAAATCTAATACAAATTCCAGATCTTTCTGAGATTTCTTCAATTCAAGAAATGATAGATTCTAATGGTCTTGTTATTTCTCAAAACAAAGAAGAAAAATATATAGAAAATAAAACTTTTGATTCTGAACACGAAAACCAATCTTCTATCAAAAATCCTCTAACTGATAATGTAATACATCCAACCATTCAGGATAAAGAAGTCCATTTTTCTCACCAAAATCATTTTGATTCCGCTCAAAGAATGGTTGAAAGAATGGAAGATGAAATTTTGAATACTAATTTAGATATTGATGAGTATGATGAATTATTCAATAATTTAAATATTCATGGAAATTTTAAAGGTGACGAATACAACATGAGTAATTTGGATACAAATCTCTTATCATTCTCTGCTAAAAATCAAAATGAGGAAAGAAATAATCCAGAAATTAAACAACTCCAAGATCTACACAAGGCACATCAACACTTATACCAACAAGTTAGTATCCAAGAAATAGATGATTCCATATTTATGAGTATATCTTCTGATCAGTTCCTATTTGAAAATACTATGCTTATTTCAGAAAAACAAGTAAGTGATCATCAGGGTTTGGGATATTCCTTCAGAGCATTGAAATGCTGTTCAGAACCCAGAAATTCAAATGAATGTTCTGATCTAGAATTTAAAGTTGCAAAAACTCATCATCATAAAGTTAATAAAAGTAAACTTTTCAATAAGCTTTACAGGCTTGAAAACAAAGTTCATAGAAAAGTTTTAGAAATTTCTAAAAGAGTTAATCTACTTAACCAGGAAAGAGAAGAGAAAAAGTCAAATATAGCAATAAATAAGAATGTAACCTTGATAAATATTGAATCTGAACCAGGATTTATTTTTATAAAAGAGAAACTTATTAATAAAGAAAAAGAGCTGGTAGTTAAAGAAGAAATATTACCATCCGAGAAAAACAATAATAGTAAAACATTACTGGATACTTCAGTAAACACTGATACAATTCAAAAAACAAATTATTACCAAGAAAAAGGAATTAACACCAATTTAGATGGAGTTGAAGAAACACAATCCAAATCCCTTGATATTAAAAAAACAGATAATTTTGAGGAAAAAGATAAAAAAGTTGACTCTATTTTTAGAAATGAAATATACAAGATTTTAGATAATACTAAATTGGTCAAGAAAGCCCAAAGATTGAAATCTGGATATGCTAATACAGATCAAGATGATAAAGAAGCTAATAATAACATCAAAAACATTAGTAATTCTAATTTGAGGTACAATAGAGAGAGATATGCAAAACCAGGCAATAATAGGTATGATGTAATTACTCAAAGTAGTAGATATATAAAAGATTATCCAGAAAGTTCTTCTGATGATTCAGTTCAAGAATTTAGTCCTAAGACCAAAGTCGTAAACAAAATCTTCCCTAAATCAAATGAAACTTTCCAAGGAAAGAACATCAAAAAAGATGGTAGAAATAGTCAAATATTAATGGGAAATATTCAAAACAGTCACGTTTCTCCTAGGAGTTTAAGTCCTACAAATAATAATAACTATTATAGTTATTATTTGAGAAATAACTCTCCATCACCCAATATTCCAAATACTCAAGCTTTTAATAGTAATAATAATGTTAATAGTAGTAGTTACTATTATAATGGTGGGAATACTCAAATTAGATATCCTGAGTATAAAATTCAACCAAATAGATATCTAGATGAATTAGGTGGAAGTAATTACCATGTTAACTACTACTGTGGAAGATCTGGAGGATTTGAAGAAGTTAGAAGATATATTTATGTTGATGGCTTCACTAATAAAAATCAAGGCTCTTACTACTTTTGTCCCCCAGGCCAAGCCAGAAGTTAAATAGGCAAATAGCTGAGGGGAGAGGGGAGGAAATGGTGGGGGGGGTGAGAAATTGGAGGGGAAAAAATGTAAAGGAGGGGAAAAATGTTGAGAAATTTTAATCAGCTTTAAATAGGTCAATTTTTATTATATTATTATATTTAATTAAATATCACCAGAAAGTGATGTAAGTAAAGCCGAAAAAGGCAAATTACTTAATTTTGTGTGTTAATATAAGGAAAGATACAAACAGCTATATTGGAGGAAAAGAAAAGAAGGAAAGGATAATCAGAGAATTGATAAAGATTTCACAATAGTTGTAAAATGAGCTAATAACTGCATTGCAAAAAGAGAGATAATTTGATTTTTGTCAGAATTTGAGAATTATAAAAGATCCTGGTCAGTATAATGAATGGCTAGTGGATTAGAAAGGGAAAAGTGTAATTATTAACAGAGTTAAGAACTAAATAATTACAAGACAGTATTTTCAAAGTAACAGAAGTATTTGTATTCTTTGATTAGTTGTTTTATATATAATAAGAAACTACTATTCGTTGTATCTAAGCTTTGGAAAGAATGGCAAACACTAACAAATTTCACAAAAATGGGGAGTTTGTAATAGTAACAACACTAATTATACTGCTGGTAATTACAAACATATCTCTATTCAAGACAAGTTATTTTTTTCATACACTAATATGTTCAGTATCTTCTTTATTGACTTACGTAGCTTGTAGTAAATTAATTCCAACATTTGGAGAAAAGCTTCTAGAGAATGGACTTTTTGGAATAGATATAAACAAAAAAAGTAACAATTTAAATAGTAAAGAGAAGGAAGCAAATATAAGTGAACTTGTAATAATTGATAAGAAAGATAATATAGAAAAGAAGATACCAGAATCATTAGGTATAGTACCAGCAAGCATGTTTATGATCACAGCAATTTGTAATCAGATTCTGTTCAGTAATGATCCAGTTAAGCTTTTGGAGTATAATTCTGGACTGCTTTCAATTTGTATGATGATATTTCTTGGATTTGTGGATGATGTTTTGAATTTAAAGTGGAGATATAAAATGGTACTACCAGTATTTGCAGCTTTACCAACTTTAGTTTCTTATAACGGTGGGACACAAATAATTGTGCCTCTATTTTTAACGGGTGGAGACTACTCATCAAGGATTTTGATTGATTTGGGATACTTTTATTACCTTTATATGTTATGCTTAACAGTATTTTGTACAAATTCCATCAATATTTATGCAGGAGTAAATGGATTAGAGGTTGGACAATCAATAATTATCTCAGCTTCTATAATAGTGTATAATATAATTGAGATGCTTACAATACTTCCAAATTGGCAATTCAGTTTCAGATCAAATCACCACTTCTTTTCAATTTTACTTTTACTTCCCTTTACAGCTTCAAGTCTCTCACTATTTCACTTTAATAGGTATCCTTCTTTGGTATTTGTTGGGGATACTTATACTTATTTTGCAGGAGCCTGTTTTGCAATTGTTAGTATATTGGGACATTTTTCAAAGACTCTTCTCCTTTTCTTCCTACCACAAATTCTTAACTTTATAATTTCAACCCCTCAACTTTTTGGAATAGTTTATTGTCCAAGACACAGAGTTCCAAAATTTAATGAGAAGACGGGAAAACTGGAATCTTCTAAGAATCTGACTCTGCTTAACCTAGTTTTGGAAATAACTGGTCCTTTAACAGAGAAACAGCTGGTTTATTGTTTATTGATAATCCAGGTAATCTCAAACATCTTTGGGTTCTTTCTAAGATATTCTTCTTTTTTTAGAATCTTTTTCGAATAGTGGTCGTCTCCCACCTTATTTAAGTAATGGGTAACTTCAGACAGGCAACTTGTGTCAAGGCAAGAGAGAAAAAGTGAGAAAGAAAAGATTTCTTTGAATTAAAGTCTAGTAGTAGCTTCAAAGCACGTCTAATTTCTGTTACAGCTAAGTAATAATCATTTTATTATAGACGACATTCTTATGTCTTAAACTCAATCCAAGACAAGGAATAGATGTTACTCTTCCCTGCCTTGGTCGTGCTTGGCCGGTTAACCCGTCTCGCAAGCTTATATTTGAGTCACTAGGACTTTTATGCATCATTTTACATATCTCCAATTTAATTTGCTATGATTAGGGTATTAAGCCACACGTTTATGGCTTTCTTAAACGACTGGATCTCCTTACGCTCGTATTATAAGTATTATTTAATCTTTCCTCCTTGGCGGGGTTGCTGGGTGCGGTTCTTCTGTTTCTTTGTGGAGTTTTGAGATGCACTGGCTCGACCTCTTCCTCATCTTCTTCCTCATCTTCTTCCTCCTCTTCCTCTTCTTCCTCCTCTTCCTCTTCGACTTCTTCCTCATCTTCCTCTTCTTCCTCTTCTTCTTCCTCTTCTTCTTCCTCATCTTCTTCCTCTTCTTCCTCTTCATCCTCTTCTTCATCTTCTTCCTCTTCTTCTTCGCCTTCATCTTCATCCTCTTCCTCGTGTTCTTGTTCATTATCAGAGTAGTGATCGTACTTTGGCTTGCCATTGCTTTTAATAGTCTTGGGTCTGGCGGAGCTCCTAGAGAAGATGTTCGTGACACCAATTCCAGTAAAGAAGCCAATAAGGAGAATAATAATTGTAACAAGCGGAGCCAGTTTGATGAGCTTGTTTATATCATTAATGGTGTGCTTAATTTCAGAAACGATAATGTCAAAAGTACTTAGAGGCTCAGGAACTGGCTGAGAAGGTAATTTCTTATAATCTTTATTCCAAATAAAGGCCTTAATTACTTCAGCATTTCTCATGCCAGTGTAGGTGTACATCTTTCCATTTCTAAAGAATCTAAAGGAAGGCACAGCAACGATTCCAAAACGGTTTATTAATTGTTGATTCTTAGAAACATCTATTTTTGCAACATTCAAACTTTCTCTAGCAATCACAGAAAGCTTGTCCAACTCTACCAAAGACATTTGGCTTTGTTGGCAATTAGGGAGATAAAACAACACAAACCAGTCACCAGTTGTTGATCCTGTTGCAGATTGTGTAAGGTGTTCAAAGTTGTTATCATTAAGTTCTTTAACAAAGGATTGAAGTTTTTTCTCTGAGTTGATAGGACCAGAGGAATATTGTTTATGAGATGTGTATGATGATGCAGAAGCCGTAGGCTTTGTAAGCTTATGAGCTTTATTATTATTATTTATAGAAGTGTTAAATTCCTCCCCTTTAAGCCCAATCACTGAAAATAACATTAAATTTAATAAAACCAATTTCAATTTCATCTTGATTAATGTTTTTCGATATTTCCAATATTATTATTGCATTAATTAAACCAAATTAATTACTTCCTTAATTTCTTGTAATAATTCTTCTATGGAAGAAATAGTATAATAAAGATTTTATTGTGTGGAATATTTTATTTACTTTAATATTTAATGTTTATCTTTCCCTTATAGTTACCAATATTGATTAGTATTTAAATATTACACACTTTTGGCGCCTATACCGGCAGTTACCCCTCATTTGTTGTCATAAATTAAAAAAAAAGTTAAAAATTGAAATAAGTTTTTAATAAATTTAAATTATATATAAAAGTTAAATATTATTGATTTCCACATAATTTTTTGAAATTAATTTTTTTGTCAAAATAATACAATTTGATTAACTGGAGATAATTCATAAGTAAATTAATCATTTATAGTGGTATTTGTTATGATATAAGCATTATTAAGTACATTTATGCATTTATATATAGATATAATATTATATATATATATATATATGTAATACATATATATTTATTTAAGTTAATTGGAATCAAGACATAGATAGATTTGGATAGTTTACCAGTGAAAAATGAAACTAATTAGATTTCTTATGAAACTTGTTAATAATTCGGTAGTAATTGAGTTGAAGAATGGAACTATTATTCAAGGAACTATTGTGAGCGTAGACATGTCTATGAATACATATTTAAAGAATGTAAAGATGAGTGTAAAACATAGGAATCCTGTTAGTCTGTCTCAGATTACTGTCAGGGGAAATACTATTAGATATTTTATATTACCGGACTCTTTACCATTGGATACCTTGTTAATAGATGATACACCTAAACAAAACCCACCAAGAGTGAATCCTATTTCGGGCCCAAAATTTGGTCCTAAATCTGTAATCAATTCATCAGGTGGAGGTAGCTTTGACAACAAATCTCGTGGCTCTTTTTATAATAGAAGATAGAGATATATTACACAATTTTGAAAGAAAGAGTTTTATATTTATATATTAGATTTTATTTATTCACAAGGAAAAAAATTAACAGAGTTCACATCACTTTTAGACAACTTGAATCAGATATGATTCATTAGGCTGATTTTATTCACTAGCTTAGGTTTATATTAACTTTATAATATATTTACAATGTCCAAATTCTCTCCTTTTCATACATGAACAATGATTTTGAAAAAAAAGCATTTAATAATAATCTAAACATATTCAAAAGACTAGATCAACAGAAACTTGAAAAAAAAAGAAATCAGTTAAAATCTATTAAACAAAATCAGCTTCTAATAAGTATTAAATAGCCAATTATTTAGTAGATGATAAATCTTTGAATATTCAGAATCTATAAAAAAGAATACATCGATTTAAGAACTTTTATCTCTTCTACCAATCATGAAATCTCTTTTGGAGGTTTGGTTATAACAAAATTAAGAAACTTATGCAACCAAAGTAGAGGCAGTAGCAGCTTGATACTTCCAACTAGCTGGAAGCTGTTTTGAACGCTTAAAGTATCTAGCTAAACGGTGAATTCTGGACTCAACCAAAATCAATCTGTATTTAGCAGCGGTATCCTTTCTGAATTTCTCAAGGTGCTTACGAATAGAAACAGCTCTCTTGATCAAGAAATAGAGATCTTCTGGAATATCTGGGGCTAAACCGTTCTTTTTCAAAATTCTCAAAATCTTACTACCTGTTAAGGACTGAACCATTGGAATACCGTGAGAATCTCTCAGAGTAACACCAATCTGAGATGGAGTCAAACCTTTACGGGCAAGCTTTGTAATCAAATCCTCTGCCTCTGATGGCTTTAACTTAATCCATGTTGGTGGTCGTCTTCTATATGGCTTAGCTGATGATGAAATACCTTTTCCACGTCCGTAAACTCTTCCCATATTTCCTCTAATTTAATCCCTAACAAGAATATTTCAATAGAAACAAAATGCTAATTATTCCAATTTGACCTTGGAGATTGTTGTCACTTTTTTTTTATTATTTTAAGCTATTTAAGACGTAATTTTGTTTGTCTTTCCTCACCTTGGGTATTAATTATTTGTTTTAAAAAATTAAATTTAATTAGTGCTATTTTATTATACTTTATAATTATTTTATTTGCAATGACTTACTTTCTTTTATTTATTATCTATTAAAATTATATTAATTTTTCAAATGATTGACTTATTTTCAAGACAATACGTATGGCGCCGTCTCCTTGCATAGTTATATACCGGTACAAAAGTTAGGTCGGTATAGAAATCTAAAAAAAAGTGGGGTATGAAAAAATCGTATTTTTGCCAGAAAACAGTTCATCTAAATAATATAAAGAGAAGTAAAATAAGTATTATGGAAAATAAAAGCAAAATTCAATCGAAACAAAAATTAGAAAATAACAATCATCTTGAAAACTAAAACCAAGGTTCACACGAATAATCAAATTGCTCCAACTATTCAAAAGATGCAACTTTTAAAATATCATCATTATATGCATAATACATCAAAAAGCTGCAAATCTTTTGTCTAGAATCAAAGATGGTGATGCAATTTGTTTTGAGTCGCACTTTCCATTTATGTTTTTGTTTTTTAGAAAATTGTCAGAATCGAAATTATGACTAAATCTATCTACAAAGTTATTCCATGAAGCCGCCTTACCGATAGGAAATCGTTGTGACTCCTTATAATAAAAGTTATATGCAGAGCCCTCACCAAATTCGTTGTATTCAGTACTTGGAATGTTTATCTCACCCATGTTAGATTTCATTTTGGTTTTAAAATCATTGGAAGTTCCCCAATGTGTGGAAAAGGATAAATCTACCGGTAAATTTTTGTATGTTGGCGCCTTTACATGCATATTCAGGAAAGAGTTAGGTTTGATATTTTTTGGTAAATGCCATATCTCATTATTGTTATTAAGGTTATTGTTAATATTGTTTGAAAAGACATTTCCATCCACGGAAATGCTATAATTTCTCTCAGAAGGGTCGTCATTATTCAGAAGATGGACGGCCTTCGTTGATCTTGCATCAATGCTAATTCTGTTTCGAGTATTAAAGTTCGTATTACCAGGAATCTCAAATCTCGTTAGATTATTACTTTTCGCTGGGATATTGAAACCATTTGAATGATCTAGCTTTAGATTTTGATGATCTTTAACCTTATAGAAACGCATATTAATATTATTGTTACCTTGATTTGCTGAGCTACTCTCAATTAAATTGCAATCATTCATTAAATCAGAGAAATTGCTCAAATTTGAATCAACATCATTAGCAGGGTTAAGATACTCATTATCAAATAAAACCCTGTTAGCTCCAGTATATTTCATGTTGAAATCATTAATTGAACTTGGTTTTTCCATTAAGTGTACAAAAGATGAATCTTTAGAAAGTTCACCATTGATGTATCTAAAATCAAAAGTGGACGATAAAGAAGATGTTGAAGATGACGATGAAGAAGGTAGAGAAGATGATAGTACTTGACCAAGATTAAAAGAGTTTGGTAATAAATCTTTACTTTCAACACTTTTATTTTCGTAATTTGTTTGTTTTGAACCATTCAATGAGTAATTTTCTCTATTTTTAACAATACGTGTCTTACCTTCTATTGCTTGGTGCACAAAAACCAATCTGCCATCGATAAGATGGTGTGGTTGTTGAAGTGCTTTGATTGTAGCTTCAGTGCTAGCAAAAGTTACAAATCCATAACCTTTAGATTCTCCTGACTTTGTTCTCAAAATAACCGACTCTTCAAGTTCACCATATTGTCCCATAACTGCTGACAAAGATTCCTCATTAGTTTCAAATCCTAAATTTCTAACGAAAAGCTTTCTACGAATTGCATCAGATCTTTTCGTCTCAAATGGAAAAGGATCAGCTGCAAGCTTTACCATTAAGAACCTACCACTCATATTCACTGGGCTCTTACAAGCAAGAAGCGCTGATTCTATTGTTTTGAAGGTAACAAATGCATAGCCTCTGGATTTTCCATCCTTTTTGAGAACTATTCCTTCTTCTACATCTCCAAATTGGGAAAAAACTTCTATTACCGACTCAGTGTTTGCAGAAAATGGTAGATTCTTTATATATAGACGTCTATGGGATCTGCTCTCACAAATAACCTCAAAGACTCTTCGTAAAATCTCTTGATTCTCAATACATGCTCCAGCCAATAATTCTACAAGCTGGTCTTTGCTTAAAGGTGTAAGCACCCTACGAAAATCCTCTTTTTCATGCGGAACTTCCATGCCACCTATCCCCAATTGAAACGTCTCAGTATTAGCACTTAAATCCTCATTGTTAATATTACTTGTTTCGAGCTCGTCAACTGAAGACATGCAGCTTTCGTCAGAAGTTTCTGATTCAATTATTTGTTCTGAATTCATCTTTTATTACTATTTTTTTTTTTTTTTTTTATTTCTAATTTAATCCAACTAAACAGTTATATTGATTTTGATTACCTATTTACTTAAATAACGAAAAAAATATTCAATAGATTTGTTAGAAACAATGAAATCTCTTTATATTATTCCTGTCTTACTACTCATCCAAGTTCTAGGATTTAGTGATGAAAAATTGTATTAACCCTTTCAATTAATTGCGATGGATTTTACGGGAGATCTTACAAGTCGAGTAAAAATCCCCAACCCTTAATAATTCTTTCTGTCTTGAACTATACATTCACGCTTATGAGCGTAGATACCCTTTAATTAATATAAAATAAAAAATAGGCCTTAATAAAAGGTTTTACTAAGGTTAAAAAAAATAGATCGGAATACAATCCTCCTAAATATTTGACAACCAAATTTTTCTCTCCAAAAATACTAAGAAAGAGATAATTCAGTTGAAACGCACAATATAATCTAATTTGATATTTTTTTTTTTAACTAAATTGTCATGTTATTTTGGCGGTAACACTAATTTAATAATTATTGATTTCATTTACAGTCTTTTAACTTATTATTTTAGATACAGGACGTTGGTGGGAAAAAAACAAATGGCGGAAGAAAAAGTGCAATAGTACGTATGTTTAAACATAAGTTTAGAAGAAAAATGGTTAAAGTTTACTATAATTGGTAAATAATATCAGTCATATACATACTAAAAAAAATATGTATATATTCTACTGAGCTCTTCGCATTATAAATAATTTAAAAAAATCATGGATTTTTTTTTTTTTTAAATTGGAGAGACGGCGGGAAAGTTTGCATGTTAATAAAGGTATAGAAAGGTCAGAAAAAAGAAAATTTAGATTACTAGCAAACGTAAGAGAAAATATACTACAAATGTTGGAATCTAAATATTAGCATTAGATCTAAAATTCCTCTGGTTCAATTCCAAGAGATTTACATTTGTTCACGTATTCTTTTCTAAGGAAAAAATTCTCTTTGTCATATCCACGTTTTTTGATTGTACTCCATACATCCTCGAGCTCTTGTTTAGTATTTGATAACTTAATATACCCAAGATATCTCCAGGACCAAACTCTTTTTGAATCCTCATCAATACATATAGATTGAGCATCCTTGCCGTGTTTTAGAGTGTCCTTGACGTTACAAATGCTGTAGATGTTTTCAACTTGATCAATATTTTCGTTTAGGAGTTTTTTAAAATCTCTTCTTGACAAATTGGTCTTTAGATAGTCAATTGCAAATTCCTTGAGACCAGAAAAGTCCAAACCAGTGGCAATTTCAATGCTCTTTAAAGGTACCATATAGTCTTGAATTAAATATCTTTTATCTTCTGGTTTATTATTCATAACAAAACTACCGAATGCAATTGGAGGGAGATCGTTATCTTGTATTTTCTTTGGATGGACTGCAAGAATGATTTTAAACAAATGTGTTGGGACCGAGACGAGTTTGTCACCAATTACTTGATAAGTAACACTATCAATAGATGTGTCATTTAAATCAGATGTAACTATAAACTTTGGATCAATTTCCTTCTCATCTCCTAATTCTCTAGCTTTATCAAGAACATCTTTCTTGTGTACAACGCATATTTGACCTAATGCATCTTTTGGAGGGTCTTCCTTTTTGATATTTTCTAGATTTTTGGCCAGATCTTTAAAGTGTTGAGAACGCATATAACTTGGAGCAAATAATGGCCCTGAAACTACATAGACATCTTGATAGTATTTTGTGAGCTCTCTTGAAATCAGCTCTAACCTGTACCAATCCCCTCCATTATTAGATAAATCCTGTGGAAGAATATTACCAGATAAATAAAAGGTGTCAGACTGAGCTGTTGCCGTTTCTTTGTGTTGGCCTGCTGATGCCATATGACCTCTGCTATATCCACTAGCAACGTAATCCTTGTTTTCAGCACTCCAAATTAATGGGACTTCTGGGTCTACCTGGAAGATACAGTCATTCCTATTTGCCTTTCCGCTGCATGACTTCTCTGAAATTTTCTCAGCTACCCAATTGGGTATTTTGTCTTTAAATGAAACTGACGATAAGTAAGATTCTCTTAGAATTAGATTATTCATACTAGGAAGCTTGGCTGATGGATAAAATCCCCCAGTCACAGAGTTTGTGAATTTGTCAAAATAGAAATGATTCAGTTTTCTTAACCAAAAACCTTTAATATTAATACTTTGAACATTCATGTTCTTTATAAAGTTATGTTTGAGATTATTCCCTTCAATATTGGGATACAGCATGTAACCAAGTGCTGTACCCATTGCTACACCTAGCATTAAATTGGCAGTTGACCTCATAGTCATAATTGCAATACCAAAAATATGCAAATTATGGCTTTACTTTATGGCTACTAATTTATTGATATGAGATTAAAGTACAAAATTAATACACTAAAAATAATAATTCTGTATTAATAATATTTGTTTTTCAATATTATATTAGTAACCTAATGAATATTGCGATGTATATTAATTAATATCCTCTCAATAAATACAACAAATCGTTTGGAGAATAAAAACTTTTCTTTTAATAAATATTTACAGAATGTTCTTAAATCTAAATATTTCTAAGCTAAAAAAAATGAATAAAAAAAAATAATTTCCCTCCCTTCAAAAACAGTAAGATAATAACCATTATTAACTATTAATAATACTTATATTATCTTTTCTTTTAAAAAGAAAAAAAAACAATAATTCAACAACTATATATTTGCCAAATAATTTTGATTATTTTTATCTTAGTGTTATTAGAAATTTATTTATAATTAATAAAATATAATACGTGTCTTTTCCCGCTTGATTTACCGGTACTATTTTATTACAAATTACATGCATTCAGATTGAATAATAAAATATCTAAAAAAAAAGTATGAAGAATTGATATTTGGGGAAGAAGATAAATCGAAAAATAAATTAAATAAGGAAATTGGAAAACAGAAAATTAGTAGCGGAAAAATTTTATTGGATTAAATGAACTAAGATTTAGACTAAAGCAAAAGTCTAATCAATGAGTACATTCTACAATGACAAAAATAGAACAAGCTCTCGTTTATCGCCGAATAATAGAAGAAGTACAGAATCTACGGCGATGAATTATCGTCAAAGTTCTGTCCCTCCTCTTGATCAGGCAATTTTTAATTCCAAAAATCTAAAAAACAGACCTTTAAGTGCAATCAATTCTGAAATGGATAGTGCCAGAGGCTCTTCTATTGCAAAATGTTTCAAAAAAGGTTTGGGTGGTAGTATTTTATCAAGCTGTATAAGTGTTAATGATACTCATAGAGGACAACATCCCGAAAGCTTTGTTCCAGGTTCTGATGCTCAAGAAACTGTGAGAAGATATAGAGACAGTTATTCTCAATTAAGGCAACTTTTTGAAAAGCTTAAAGAACAAAATCAAATTCTCCAAGAAGAGAATTACCGTTTAGAGGAATCTCTTAAATCTGCTCAAGATGCTCTTAAAGCCAATCGAACAATGGATACGAAGAATTTGAGTAGCAATTTGAATTATAGTCAAAAATGTTTGGATGCATGCGTGCACTATATATCATATGCATTAAGATATTTGGTAGAAAACTTAGAAGAAAATACCATAAATATTTCTAAAGCATTAGTGGAAAGAGCAGTTCAGCAAAGAATTTATCTTTTAGAACCAAAATTGGATGATTCTATTAAACAACTTCAGCAAAATATAGTCGAATTAGAACAAAAAACTAGAATAGCCAAGTTAAATGAAGAAAGATTGATAATGGCAGCTAAGAATAATAAGCTTCAATATCCTGAAAGCAATCAAAATATCACAGAAACTAAACATAATGTAAATTCGCAAAATAGCAGTGGAGCTGAAAGTGAGATTGTTTCAGAAAAAGAATATTCTAAACCAAAATCTTCACTGGACACTGGTAAATTTGATAAATCTTCAACTCAAAGTCTAACTCAATCTAAGATGGTATCGAAAGATCATGCAAAGAATACCTCTAATATTAGCCGTTCTTTGGAATCCTCTAAAATCTCATCGCAAGTTTTATCTCAGAGCAAATCACCAATTTCAGCATCAAAATCAATTACTAGTAAGAGCCATCTTGAAAAAAGTAAACCTGATGTTTCCAAAAATGAAGGAAGCATCAATAAATTAATCGAAAATATTGAGAAACCAATCGGAGAAGTAGAAAAAATGGTTGATATTGTCAGTAAGTCGATCACATCCTCTTTAAAATCACCTTCCATATCTGTTTCCAAGAACTCTAGTGGCGTTTTAAGTAAACAAGAGCAAAATTTAAGCTCTGCAAATCTCAAAAATGACTTTTCGGATTTAAAGTCCGGTAATTCTGATGCATCCGCTGATCTCCTTAAGGATTCTTCAGCTAGTTTACCCAAAAAGGACGCCCCAATTACTTCAACCGCTCCTGCAAAAGAAGCTCCAGCTTCAACATCTATGAAGGATGCCCCAGTAGCTCCACTTAAGAAAGACGCACCAACTACTTCAGCTACTTCTCCAAAAGAAATCCCGTCTGCTCCATCTATGAAGAAGGATGAACTAACAGCTTCACTTAAGAATAGTGTGTCAACTATGAAGAAGGAGACTACTGCATCTCCACTTAAGAAGAATGTACCAACAGCTCCAGCTATTTCTACAAAAGATGCTCCTACTGTAACACCAATCAAAAAGGATGCTCCAGTTGCTTCAACTGCACCTACAAAAGAGGCACCAGCTTTACAGTCAATGAAGAAAGATGCTCCAACTGCTCCACCCAAGAAAGACACACCAATAGCTCCGGCTACTCCTACAAAAGAGGCTCCTAGTGTGCCATCAATAAAGAAGGACGCCCCAGCTATACCCCCAATGAAGAAGGATGCTCCTACTGCTTCTGCTCCCGTAAAAGAGGTTCCATCAATGCCACCCATGAAGAAAGATGTACCGGTTGCACCCTCTATGAAGAAAGAAGCTCCTATTTCTCCCAAAAAAGAGTCTTCAGCCGCACCGCCTGCGAAGAAGGACGCTCCAACTACGCCTCCCACAAAGAAGGATACCCCTGTTCCTGCAACAAAAGAAGCTCCAGCTGCATTACCTATAAAGAAGGAAGCCCCGGTTGCATCTCACATAAAAAAAGACGCACCAATTACTCCGCCTTCTCCTTTAAAGGAAGCTCCAACTGTCCCTCCTGTGAAGAAGGAAACTCCCACTGCGCCACCTATGAAAAAGGATGCACCTGCTACTCCAACTGCTCCAATAAAAGAGGCACCAACCGTACCGCCTATGAAGAAGGATGCACCTCCTCTTCCAAAGAAGGAAGCTCCAGCTGCACCTCCCATGAAGAAGGACGCTCCTGCTGCCCCAATAAAAGAGGCACCAGCCGTGCCACCTATGAAGAAGGATGCACCTCCTCTTCCAAAGAAGGAAGCCCCAGCTGCACCTCCTATGAAGAAGGACGCTCCTGCTTCTCCAACTGTCCCAGCAAAAGAGCCTCCAGTTGCCCCGCCTACGAAAAAAGATATACCTGCTCCTCCAGCAAAGGAAGCACCAGCTGCACCTTCTATGAAAGAAGCTCCAGCTCCTCCGACGGAGGACGCTCCAGCCCCCCCAATAAAAGAGGCACCGACCGCACCGCCTATGAAGAAGGATGCACTTCCTCTTCCAAAGAAGGAAGCCCCAGCTGCACCTCCTATGAAGAAGGACGCTCCTGCTCCTCCAACTGTCCCAGCAAAAGAGTCTCCAGCTGCGCCAGTAAAAGAGGCTCCAACAGTACCACCTATGAAGAAGGATGCGCCTCCTCTTCCAAAGAAGGAAGCTTCAGCTGTACCTCCCATGAAGAAGGAAGCACCTGTTCCTCCAGCAAAAGAGGTTCCTCCTACACCACCTATAAAGAAGGAAGCCCCAGCCGCGCCACCCATGAAGAAGGATGCACCTCTTCCAAAGAAGGAAGCCCCAGCTGCACCTCCCATGAAAGAAGCTCCAGCTCCTCCAACGAAGGACGCTCCAACTACTCCTGTAAAAGAGGCACCGGCCGTACCACCCATGAAGAAGGATGCACCTCCTCTTCCAAAGAAGGAAGCTCCAGCTGCACCTCCCATGAAGAAGGATGCACCTCTTCCAAAGAAGGAAGCCCCAGCTGCACCTCCCATGAAAGAAGCTCCAGCTCCTCCAACAAAGGACGCTCCAACTACTCCTGTAAAAGAGGCACCGGCCGTACCACCCATGAAGAAGGATGCACCTTCTCTTCCAAAGAAGGAAGCCCCAGCTGCACCTCCTATGAAGAAGGACGCTCCTGCTTCTCCAAATGTTGCAGCAAAAGAGCCTCCAGTTGCACCGCCTATGAAAAAGGATATACCTGCTCCTCCAGCAAAGGAAGCACCAGCTACACCCCCTATAAAGGAGCCACACGCCCCTCCAACTAAGGACATGCCTGCTACTCCTCCGATAAAAAAGGAGGCTCCAGTCGCCCCTGCCATGAAGAAGGATGCTCCAGCTGTACCACCCATTAAAAAGGAGGCTCCAACCCCTCCACTAAAAAAGGATACGCCTGCTCCTCCAGCAAAGGAAGCACCAGCTGCACCCCCTATAAAGGAGCCACCGACCCCTCCAACTAAGGACATCCCAGTTGTGCCACCTATGAAAAAGGACGCACCTACTCCTCCAGCTGCGCCAGTAAAAGAGGCACCGACCGTACCAGCTATTAAGAAGGATGCACCTCCTCTTCCAAAGAAGGAAGCTTCAGCTGTACCTCCCATGAAGAAGGAAGCACCTGTTCCTCCAGCAAAAGAGGTTCCTCCTACACCACCTATAAAGAAGGAAGCCCCAGCCGCGCCACCCATGAAGAAGGATGCACCTCCTCTTCCAAAGAAGGAAGCCCCAACTGTACCTCCTATGAAAGAAGCTCCAGTTCCTCCAACGGAGGACGCTCCAGCTCCCTCAATAAAAGAGGCACCGACCGTACCACCCATGAAGAAGGATGCACCTCCTCTTCCAAAGAAGGAAGCTCCAGCTGCACCTCCCATGAAGAAGGACGCTCCAGCTGCCCCAATAAAAGAGGCACCAGCAGTACCATTTATGAAGAAGGATGCGCCTCCTCTTCCAAAGAAGAAAGCCCCAGCTGCGCCACCTATGAAGAAGGACGCTCCTGCTCCTCCAACTGTCCCAGCAAAAGAGTCTCCAGCTGCGCCAGTAAAAGAGGCTCCAGCAGTACCACCTATGAAGAAGGATGCGCCTCCTCTTCCAAAGAAGGAAGCCCCAGCTGTAACATCCATGAAGAAGGACTCCCCCGTTCCTTTAACAAAAGAGTCTCCAGCTATACCCCCTATAAAGAAGGAGGCTCCAATTCCTCCACCAAAAAAGGATATGCCTGCTCCTCCAGCAAAAGAAGCTCCAGCTACACCTCCTATAAAGGAGTCACCAGCTCCTCCAACTAAGGATGCTTCAGCTCTGCCACCTATTAAAAAGGAAGCCCCGGCTACACCTCTTATGAAAGAAGCTCAAGATTTTCCAACTAAGGATGCTCCAGCTGTACCACCTACTAAAAAGGAAGCTCCCATTCCTCCAGCAAAAGAGGCTCCCCCTCCACCACCTATAAAGAAGGAAGCCCCACTTGCACCTCCTATGAAGAAGGATGCCCCAGCTGTACCACCTATTAAAAAAGAAGCTCCTGCTCCTTCTACTAAGGAGGATCCAGCTACTCCACTCGAGAAGGATGTCCCTGTTCCTCCAGCTGTGCCACCTATAAAGAAGGATGTGCCTTCTCCTCTGAAAAAGGAGCCTCCTACATCTCTTTTAAAGAAGGACGTCCCTCCTACACCTCCCATAAAGAAAGACGCTCCAGCTGCCCCACCTATTAAAAAGGAAGCTCCATCAGCTTCGGAATCTTCAGTAGAAGAAGCTCCAGTTGTGTCGACTATGAAGAAGGATGTCCCATTGCCTCCAATAATGAAGAAGGGTGCACCAACTGCTCCACCAATGAAAAAGAATGCACCATCTTCAGCTCCTGTAAAGAAAAGTCCTCCAATTCCAATAAAAAAAGAGGCACCTAATTGAAAATACTGTTTTTCATAAAATATGAAAAGCAATGAAAAATGGTTAAGCTGAATTTTAGTAAGATTTCGAAAACTACGAACAAAAGATAATGATTTATGCCCTTTAATAGTGGTCAATGACAATTATATTATTTACAAATAACAAAAAACTCATTTCTACTTTACAAATTCTAATAACAATCCATTCAACTACTTTATTACATATTGAGAGAATTACTTATTTCTCTAATAACTTTAGTCCAATTTTCTTTAGTTCATATATATTAATTTCTCACTTTTTTGCATGCTATTTCTACATACATGCCGTTATTGTATCTAAGATTTTTTTATTTTTAATTTTGAATAAACTCTGGAAAACACTGAAATGATTCTCATGATTTGTCAAGCCATAAATGTATTTATATGCTTTAATATATCTATGTGTGACTTAAATATACCTTTTTTAATGAATTGTTTTAAAACAACTTCTCCTTTATTCAATTAATATGCATTGCTTCTTGTTACTTACTGACTCTAGTATTCAATATTTTCCCGCCCAGATATAAATCATTTAGTGCATGGAAAATCTTAATATTAAAAAAAAAAGTGAATGAAATTAAATTAAAACAAATATCAAGAAACTCAAATTCTAAATTACAAGCGGGAATACTCAGAGGAAAAAGAATTACTAAAGTTTTGAATATATTTTTTGTGGGTTAATAAATAGATAAAGTATGTTGAGTGACATAGAAAAAAGTATTCAATATCTTAAAAAAATTGAGGATTTTCATCATAAAATTGACACCGGAATAATTAAATTAAAAGGAGAATTTTTAAATTATTTAGAAAAGCCTCTTTATGATTACTTGGATGATACAAGAAAAGAAGTGGACCAACTTTATAATGAAACGAGAATCTATGTTTATATTTATGAGAAGCCATTTAATCCCAAATATATGACAGATGATGAATTAATAAGTAGGTACACTATGGCAAAGCTTATTGATATAAAGACTAGAAATTTAATGAATAAAACAATAAATATGTTAAGCTTGGAAAATGATCATTATATTGAAGTTATGCAAAAAGAAGGGTACTTTGGTTATTAAAATGTTTAAATGACTAAAAAAGTAGCAAGGAAAGGAAATAGTATCCATTTATGAGTTCAGCATTTAAATCCTAATATTTTGAGATTTACTCTTTATTATATTCAAAGAATCCAAATTTTCTATAATTTGTATAATTCATTCAGTTTTACTCTTTCGTGTAAAATAACAACTCACCTTTAATCAAATGTTTTATCATATTTATTTTGGCATATTTATTTTTTTTATTTTGATATAGTTTTTTTTCCTGCACTTCTTTGAGAGCTGCTAGTTCACTCAAAATTGAATCCTTTTTTGCTAAGATTTCTCCAGTATTTTTCTATTAATTTCAAGTTAATTTTTATTTGATTAGTAATTAGTGGTATTTAATACTTAAGTTAGCATATTTTTTTCAATCAATTTTGTTTGAAACCACTTGAATAACTTACATGATCAAAAAGCAAGGATTCCATTTCATTGTTTGCTTTTTTTTGTTCTTTTATTAATGGATCATTGCATTCTGTCTGCTCAAAGTTATCAATATTTTTCAATATATTCAAGTATGATTTTTCAATGAAATCTGATAGTAATGCCATTATCAAATTAATTTTTTATTTTGTTCCATTTTTTTTATCACAATTATTTATAATCTCAATATTCGAAATTTTACAATAATTTTTAAAAAATAATAAAAAAATGATTTGCATGCAATTAATACCAAATGCCGGCATATATTTTTATACATTCTTAAAATAAAATATATAAAAATATTATAATTTAAAAAATGTGGGGAGAAATTTTAATTTCTAATTTAACTAGATAAAAATGCATGTTGAAAAAATCATCTAATGCATCTTACAGATAATTTTCCAACAAAATCCATAGAACTTTAAAATACCCTAATTTACTATCATTTCTATTTATTTAAAGCTAATCTTTTATTATATTCAAAATAAGTTTTTATATTCTTAATTTGTCATGCATTGAATTAACAAAATAGAATTTTGAATTGCATAGATTTCCCGCCTTTTGTCACTATTTAATTGTACAGAGTGCTATTAACGTCTAATTAACATGATTGAAATAAAATATCTGAGACAAGTATCTAACATACATTCTAGAAATTTTGAATTATTATTTTTACATTTCTCCAGCATAATAAAATGCTACTTAGCAAATTTGAATGTTTAAAAGATTTGTTTTTTTAATCTAAATTTAAACGAAAACAATACTCATGAATTACGAAGAATTAATTGACATGAATACATAAAGCTGTTTAATTTTAAGAAAATAAGCAATATATTTATATAACGAAAAATTTTTTTACATATGCATTATACATGTACCTTAAGTAAACAATCACGTAGTCGTATAAAATAATATAATGTTTGAAATGACGAAAATGGACAGACCTGATCCTACTTATGTTTACTATGTATACATAGCTGAGGACAAAAAACGGATCTTCTGATTTTACATTATATTAAAGAGGTTGAATACGCTTTTTGATTGTTTCTTTATATCGTTAATAGCCGCAATATTTTTATTCAGAAATACAATAAGATACAAAATCGTAGATGTTTATGTTGTTTTCTCCAATGTCACTCAGTATACAGTTCACCTCTTCCGGTGTTAATTTAATTATTGATCCAATATTTAGAAGATGTTTTCTCAATTCGGTGGAACTTATTGTGTCCTTTCCATCGGAGATTGACTGCAATGACTCAACTAAGTCTCTAGCAATAACTCTATCATTATATACGACCTCACCGATTTTAATTAAATCTTCTTCAGTGTAGAAACCTCTCTCATTAGATTCTGGAATGGCAATTTAGTTTTGGAAATAAATTAATTTGTTATTAAGCAACTAGTAAATTACCTGCTCTTATCGCCAGTTTATCTCTTTTTGTTAATTGTACCCCTATAGCATTCAACATATGTATTATTTTCTCTTCTGAAACTTTTCCTGTTTTGTCTCTGTCAACAATCTTGAAAAACTGTCTTAATTCATGTACCTAAAATATGTTAAATCCAAATTAAGTCATTATATATTCACCTGATCTTATTTATACGGGAACTGTTACTAAACATAAACTTACACGTGACTTTGACAAACCAGAAACTTCACCTAAAACCATTATATAAAAACTTTACTTATATTATCTGTTGCATAAAGAAATACAAATTTTTTAAATTTGCAATTTTCCCTCGATTTCTTTTTTTCCTCTTAATTTTATTTGTCCACATAAATGAATTGTTGCATGCATGTAAGAACATTTAATGTGCGGGAGTGCAAAATTGAAAATAAGAAAAAGAAAATCAGATAAAGAAAATTAGAGTGGGATATTGTTAAGAGAAACGTGAAGCAATACAGTTAAATTGAAGACCAAAATAAACAATCTAAAAATATATAGCCAAAAATAATGCTCAAACAAATAAATGAAAATTGAACAAATAAAGAAAGTTATTAAGAGAAAATAACTGCAATAATTAAGTATTTAGTACGAGTTCTCTACAACATCTCCAACCAAAGTTATTGTAGAAACGGTGACAATTCCCGCAATGAAAGATCCTAATTTTAAGAAAATGGGGATTGAGTGTTTGTCATTGAATACATCCGGAATAACTTCAATACAAGCAACATAAAGAATTGTTCCAGCAGCAAGTGCTGAGCAAATAGCTGATGCAATCGAATTTGAGATTATTACAATAGCTCCAATCATGGTCCCTATAGGTGATCCAAATGAAAGAATAATAATGTAAATTATTGGGTTAATGCCCTTTGAAATGAGAGTCATGTACACTATTAAAATTTCAATCCATTTATGAGCAAAAATAACGCAGGTGATAACCCAAGTGCCCAAAATGCTCTTTGAAGTTCCTACAACCATTCCTTCAAATAGGGAATGGAAAAACAATGCGCAGACCAAAACGAATCCTATCGAACTAGCAACGGTTTCTTTCTTTGTTTTACCAGCATTCTCAAACAAGTTTGTTTTAACTTTCTTTGATAACGAATTTTGTTTCTTGATCAAATTTGGCGCGCATAATGGCGAGCTCTTCTTATCAGTTGTTAAGTCTGAGTCAAATTGATCAATAATGCACGAATCTTCGTCGGATGAGAAACCGGACGAGACATTAGTACTCATAACATTAGAGTTTATGTTTTCTCCTGAACCATTATGATTAGAGTTTCTGTGATAACAGTCGTGGAAATGACCATGTATTTCATGTGTTCCAAAAAACTCGTCGACTATACTTTCAAAAATTAGTGAGAATAAGAAACCTACCAAAATTAAGTAGCAAACACCATTTATCTCAATACCCGAAATCTTAAAAGATAACAGCCCCGAGCTTGAATCTTCGATCGCATCTGGAATGAGATGAACGAGAGCTAGAGCAATAAAAGCTCCTGCTCCAAAGGCTGTCAGAGTCGGAAGAATCCTACTTTTATATCCTTTATTCTTCTCATTGCTATCAATTTTGGCCGGAAAAAAATAACCCAAGATGGCTGACAAGAGTAATAAAACACTACAAATTAATTTGTGCCAGAACAAATCCATCTTTATATAACTATTTTCTCAAAAGTAATTAAAGTTTTGCTCATATATCAATTTTACATTTAAACAAACTATTATAACTTTCGTAGTGAGTAAATATAAATTTAATCACTCGTTTTTTTGATTGTTGTTCTAATTCTAGTTAGGATACTGTGTTATCTTTCTATACAAGCTCAGCTACTTCTCTTTACCTGAAAAAAACTGGAAAATTGATTTAAGATAAACCAGTACAAATAAACACTTCAATTCGGATATCCACTTTTTTAGAAAATATATTTAAACTTAAATTAACAAATGCACTAAATTATTTTTTTTTTATTTCCCCCAATAGTCATTTTAAGTGCCTTGTAGACAAAAATACCGTATTTTATTTTAAATGGCAAAATTTGGCGCCACATATTTTTTCCAAAAAAATATTGATAAATCAAGATGATATAAGGTATACTATAATAATTGAAATATTATAGTAATCAATCCACACTAAGGTTCTTGATAGATTAAATTTTTAAAAGTTTAGCAATCATATGGTAACTTTCTTTTAGCTGTAGCTAGAAGCAAACTGCGTGTAAATTAACACATTAAGAGCTTTACATATACATTTCTTTATCTTTAATGAAGAGTAAGAGGAGTACTTTTAAACTGAGTGCTATTTTCAGCAGCTTCTAATAAAATTAGTGCTTCAGATAACTTGAGGAGGTGTCCATTTTACATTTGTTTTTAATATCTATTAATAACACTACTACTCTTTTATTTATAATTGTTAAAACACTACATTAAAAAGTTGCTACTATTTTCCATCAATATTTTTCCAAAAGCTATTGCTGCAAGGATTTGGAATTTTAAAAGTTTATGTCTGGCTTATTGAAACATACTGAATGATTTCAATAAATTGAATTAATACGTTTTATGCTTATGAAATTATCAGCTTATAGGCAAATTTTCAATCTGGTGGAGATACAAGGTAATACGTTTTGTGTTACACCTCTGCCTTTATATTTCTAAGATATATTGACTTTTTTTCTACAAAGGAATTTAGAAGAAAATAAGAATGACTCAGATTGAAGAGTTATTTACTATTGATCTCGAAGGTGAGGAGGCAAGTCATTATGAAAATCAAACTGAAGAGAGTAGACTTGAATATGAAGTAGATAAGATCAGTCAAGAAGATGGAAAGGTAATTCAAAAAATCAGTGATGATGAGGTCAAAATTAACGCATACAAGAGTGATGTAAAGTCTGATGGCGAAATAATTGAAGATGAGGATGAAGAAGAGAGCCAGAATGATAAATATCAGTATCAAGATGATGTTCAGGACGATTTAGATAACAGGAGTTCTTACATTTTTAATTTTGAATTAAATAATAAAAAACTAATTGAAAAAGTCAAAAATTTACAGGACAATGAATTAGAAAGCGTTGTTAGTGTGGAGTTATGGAATTTATACAAAGAAATGGGGCCAAATATATGGCCATCTTTTTTAAGATATGAGAACCCACCAAAACATGTGAAGATGTTGGAATCAAGATTTTATTTGAATAACAAATCTGGAAAATCAGACCAGGAAGTCGTGTTTGCCAATATTAAAGACAATTGTAACTCACTAAATAATGTAAATGTATACGAAGAAAACTACCTGTCTCATATTAATGAATTATTAAAGGAGTTATCTGAGAAGAAGGGATTTTATTCACGTATTTTTGATGATGAACAAAATACGAGAGATGGTTTAATTAATTTATATCTGGTAACAAATGGTATTAAAAAAAGTACAACTAGTGGTAGGTGCCAATTTTGTGGGTGTTCTAAATGTGATAGAAAGGCTAAAAACTGTAAAGCTAATAGGTGCTTTAAATGTTTGCTTAAGGGGCACCAAATAAAAAACTGTGATACCAAGTATGGTTATTTTAATCAACAACTACTATTGCCAATTAGAATGGAAAGGGAAAATGTTTTTACTGAAAGAAACCTAATTGAAAACTTATTCAACTTTTCCAAAAGAAGAAAATTTGATATACAAATTAATAATTCTAAATTTTGTATTTGCTTGAATTGCAATCAAACTGGACACATTAATTGTAGTAGACAAGTTCCAATGTTTTCCAAAGGGTCTAAGGTTAAAGATATGATTTCATCATCAGAAAACAGATTCCTCATTTTCCCAGAAGATTCTAGTTCCGTAAATCAAAGCAACAGAAATCAGTATTTAAAAACTAATATTATTATCCCGAGTAATAAACTTTTTAACATTTCTTATCTTTTGGAGTTTACCAAAAGTACTCGAAACCAAAATAATGCTCAAGTTAAAATAGTTGATGTTAAACAAGATAAGCCATTTTTTATCACTCATAATAACTTTGAACAAATGAATGGAATTTATCCACAAAACCAAATGCATTTTCATCATCCCACACAATTTAACATTCACAACCACAATATTAATATGCAACAGCAAGTCAACACCCAAACTTATTCTTATCAAAATCCGAATATTCAATATCAACACTTTCAGAATAATCAACAATTTCAAACCCACATATTTCATCAAAATCCTACTTACAGCCACCAAAACCAACTACATGACCAGCTATACCATTATAACCGGCCAGTTAGCAATCACATCAATATCGGTTTTGCACCAAATCAAAACAATACCGTCTACTCCAGTTCTATAGTGCAAATTAAAAGAGCTAACGATGCCCCCAATATTAGAAGAAAAGGGTTCAATTGCGGTTCTAATTTCAGAGGCAGGAAAAGATAGAATGAATATATTTATTCATCTGCTAAGCTATGTATTCTTTGTTCGTATATACGTGTATGTGACTTAATGTTTACTACACACTCTGAGCCTTAGGCTCTCTCATTTAAAAACATTTCTTTATATGTATTTATATATATTTCCTATATTAATGTATTTCTAATTTGTTAAATTTTGTTTTTTTTCTCAAATTCTTTTATTCTGAGGTATCAATACTTCAATGCTGGTATACATTAAGTGGGGAGGAACTTCCAGGTATGGGGAACATGTTGGCGCCGAAACATGCGCAAATTAAATACAGAAAGTTGGGTACAAGATTAAAGGTAGAGGAGATAAAAATTTGAGAATATCTAAGGTTTCTCTGGGAGTTTTAGAATAAGAGTTTGATGTGTGTATATATTTATATGTGTACATGACTAGAGTTAAGGGTCAAGCTCTATTTACAAATAATTATTTTGAGGTAGAAAATAAGGATAATTTGGTTTCAGGCTTGTTGAACACAAATAATTTTGTGGTTTTATTGCAAAAAGAAGAAGGAAAATAAATTAAAGATTTATGAGATTTAGATTGGGTCTAAGAATTAATAATTTGAGAATTAATTGGAAACTATAATGTCTATAATAAATGGAGATGTGAGCGAAGGTACTGGAAGTTCTGGTACACAGAAAGGACGGAGAGGAAGGCCAAGACGTAGTAACCCAGTAACTCAGATAAGTAATTTGGAATCAGAAGAGAGCAGCATGAATGATATTCCTGTGGAAAAGAATGGAGTTGTTTCTGTGTGTGAAATAGAGTTGTTAACAGAAGAGGATAAAACAATTCCAGATGCAAAGTTAGCAAGCTATAATATAGAGGAAGAGTTTGTTGGATTTGGTGTGGGATTATCTACTGGTTTTGATAGATATTTCCAATCAAATGGATTTAATTCGATGGGAGGAGGAAATACAGGAATCAGGTTATGTTATTCGGGCTTGTGGCGGAAACTTCCCCAAAATGTTCCTGTTAGAGAGTTGGCAATGTCCAGGTATCATATTGCAGTACTACTGAATAATGGTCACGTTTATGTTACACTAAATGATATGAATGAGAGCCTTTATGGCAATTTTGAGAATTATCAGAAAATTTCAGGAGTATTAGTAAATAGCCAGCAGGAGCGTCCAGAATCTGGAAATGAACAAAGAAACAGCATAAATAGTAGCAATACACTACTTCTTGAGAGTAGTATAGTCCAAGGTAGTTGGCTTAATATTAAAGAATTGGATGATAAGAATATTCGAGGGCTTAGAATTGCCTCAATTGCTGTTGAGGCTGGTAACTTTGAACACAAGTTTGGCATCAAGAGTTTTGTTTTAGCATGTTTGACAAGTGAAGGCAAAATTTGGATTGTAGAACATAACTCATCTGTACAGGGAGGATTTAACAATCTCCGTCACATAGATCTTAGACAACTAAACCCAAAGAATCAAGATGAAACCAAAGACAAGAGTCTGACAGGTAATGAGTTTTATAGAGCTGTTGATGTTACACTATCCGAAATGATACCAATTTACGGAAAAAGCTTTGAAAAAATTGAGAAAGTTGAAGAAATTAACGAATATCAGGACATCACGTCTGAAAACTTTCTTCCGTCCTTCCCATACAAATATGGAATGGCCATAACTTCTCTTTTAGTTGATGGCCAAAGTAGCAGTATTATTCTTAAGAAGAATACTGAGATTAGTAATTACGACAAAATGGTTGTACTGGATCTTCCAGTTACATGTAGGAAAACTTTTTGTGGGCCAAATGCTGATTTTGGTCTGATACTATTGCAAAACGGGCTACTTTGGAGTTGGGACCGAAGAGAAGGTCTAATCAAACAAGTAAGGCAAAGCCACGATCCTCCTAAGTCTTGCATCTCCATTAGAGAGTTTAACCAATCTGACCAAGAGCACTTCTCAGAAAAGATTAACTTAAGGGTCTTAAATGGTTCATTATTTGGGAGAAAGGTAATTGATTTTTCTGGCATGAATGGAGAATTTATTGCATTGACTCAAGATGGAATTGTTCATGAATGGAATGATCCAGATAGAATGAGTATCTTTAAAAGACCTTTAATTTTAAACCCAATCATTTTAACCCCAAAAACTCATCATCTGATTGTCAAGAAGGCTCTTTCAAATGGTGGATACTGGTCTTTTGATGCTATTACCTTGAAATGTAACCAGGTTCCAGATATTCAGAAACCTTTCAAAGATGATAATATAAAGAAAATAGACTTAAACACCGGTGTAATTAAAGAAATGATGAATAGGGAAATTAATGAAATGTATGATCCAAATAACCGAATTATTGGGGTTTGGTTATTGGAAGGCATAACCTTGGTTCTCTATAAAGATGGAGTTTTAAAAGCTCTTTACAATTATTTAGGTAGGGATGGGTATGATACCAAGGTTGGCTTTATCTCTGAAGAAGACGAGCTCTGCTGGAATAGGCAGAACTCTTCAATAAAAAACTGCATTCTCTTATCTTCAAGATTGGGAAGATGCATTCCAGCCAATCCAATAGCGTTGGTTGGATTGCTCTCGAATTTTGAAAGAGGCAAATCCCTTTCAGACAAACAAAAACAGTTGATCATACAGAGATCTTTAGTTAAGCTTTCTCTCAGAGAAAAACCAGTTTATCGTATTTTAGCGTGTTATAACTCCATAGTACTTGGAATTTTAAGATCCAATGCTAAATGGCGTCCAGGAAGGGGCCAAAACTCTAAAAAAGCTCAGCCATCAAAACTTATATGTAAGTCTGATCCTTCATCTCAGGAACAGTTCAAACTTAATGATGAAGAAATGAATTTCTCTGCCACTGTTAATCTTAAAGATGTCAAGGAAATCGTTCAAAATCAAGAAAATAAGGAAGACTCAAACCCCGAAACTTTCACTTGTAACAAAAATCATGTTGCCAATTTATCTACCAATCAGGAATTATCTACTTTGCAGATACCTTCAGTTAAAGATACCGAAACTATTCTTAATAAAAAAGTCGATATCCATGATCAGAATCAGGTTCCAAATAAAGGTAGAGGGTCCAGTAGTAAGAAACCCTCTTCTAGAAAAAGCTGTAACTCTGTAAAAGTTATTGCTTCTTCTATTAAAAATGCCCAAGACAATACTCCAATTAATTCATCCACAACTACCAATAGTGCTATGATTTCTACATCTAATACAAATATCCATGTTACGACTAATACTGTCTCTACAATGGACGAATCACCTACACTTTCAAAAAATGAGCCTAACCCAAGCATAGAAACTAACAATGTAAATCCTACATCTTACAAGCTGAGCAAAGATACAACTTCAAAACGTAGAAATGACCCAGATTCTAGTCCTTTTTCATCATCCGTTCCACCTACTTCCAACAGAAGATCATCTGTATGCAGCCAAAAGGCTTTTAATAACACATCTAAAGCTCAAGTTAACTCTAAAACAAGGAAAAGAGAAAGAAGATCTCTTTCTAAATCTGAAGATAAAGAGAACGCGAATTGCATGAATAATTTGGATAATAAAAGCTTATACAACACTGAAAAGGAGGAGGAACATTCTCCTTGGGGGTCAAAGAAGCTAAGTCTTGTTGAATACGAAGTTGAGCAAATACTCAGCATTCGTGAAAAGCCTTTGACTAAACAAAAGGAATACTTAATTAAATGGAAAGTTCCTGGACACCCAGTACAACCAACGTGGGAGCCTGAAGAAAATCTTAACGGTTGCGAAGAGCTTCTACAAGATTTCCTCAAGAGTATTAAAACATCCAGATCTGGAAGGCTTCTTCTTCCTTGTACTGCAATAAACAAAATTACTTAATTTTGTAACTGAACTAACAATAAAACTTCAAATTTACCCTCTTTAAAACTCTCAAATATCTCTTCTATACTTATCTTATAGCTTTATATTTCATCTTAGATCAATTAACCATTCATTTTTACATTAATTGCATGTTTTTACCGCCAAAATTTTTTTACTTTTGTACCTCTGTAGTACATTTAGGTGACGCAAAAGAGAATTTTAGAAAAAAAAGTTATATACAAATATACAATAAAAACATCTTAGAAAAGCTTTTTAAAGAATATATTTCTTTTTAATAATTGAACTAGCCAAATTTGAAAGAATTGAATTCTTAGCCATCTGATCATTTTAGTCTACTGGCATATTAACCAGTTTTTAAAGTTTAACTTAATTCACAACATTTATTGAATATTTTATACTATCTAAACTTTAAAGCAAATTATGGCAAGAATTTATTAACTTTAATAGCCATAAACACGATTTTACCTCACTCAAAACATTCAAAAAAAAACGCTCTAAAATTGAAAAAGCAAAATATGGACGATGTTAACCTTGAATTAGAAGCACTACAAGCTATTTACTCTGATAAAGAGCTTACTATTGAAGCTAAAGAAGATTGTCAAATAATTCATATTCAGCTTGTTAAAGAAGCAAAATCCGGAATTAACTCTATAAATGAGGACAACGAAAAAATTAAATTCATCAAAATTAAAGTTGTATTTCTTATTAATCAAGAATATCCAGAAAGATCTCCACCAGAAATTAATAATATAAATATATGTATTCTTGATGGAAAATATTGCATGAATGAATGCCCCATAGATAACTACCATGATGAAGAAAGTGATAATACAATTTTGTTTGATGATTCAACAAGCACATATGTAAATGTGGATGAAGTTATTAATTATTATAATTCAATTAAAGAAAGTTATATTGGAAGAGTATGTATTTTTGATATAATAGAAAATTTACAAGTATTCATTGATGACGTTGCATCCAAATTAATAACTAACCAAGAAAGTCAAGTAGTTTATGAAAACCCTGTCTCAAATTCAATTGAAGAAATGGAAGGAGAAGACCAAGCTGCTTATTCTGGTTTAACCGAACGTATTTTATGTCCAATAGAAGAGAGGGTTACTGAAGAACAGTTTAATCTTTGGAAAATAGCTTTTAAGTCAGAAATGATTGAAAAGAATATTTGGAAAGATGAAAATCAAGATTCTAATCAACTCACAGGTAAGCAACTTTTTGAAAAGGATGAATCTCTGATTAAAAGTGATGAAAATTCTTCTGTTATAATTGATTCTACTGATACCTTATAATATTTATCAAATAAGCCTTGATGCTAGGTAAATTCTTTTTCAGCCACATTATATATGTAATTATCTTTTAATTAAATAACTCATATTCTTCCTAATGGCTCTAATTGTTTTTTATCTTTTTTTTTTTACTACTATCCATAGTATATTATTAATCACTAAATAAACCATCATCTTCATTTACAGTAAATGACTTTGCCATTGATGAAGATTTTGTTATATCATTTATATCAAAAATACCTGAATCTTCCTTGATCTTCCTAGATTTGTTGATCTCCAAATCCTTCTTCATCTTTTCAATTATTTCATCATTAGATAATTGTGGTAACTGTTTATTATCATCATTTCTTTTTGTTTCCTCCTCATTATCATTTACAATGAAGTCTTTCAAATCTTCATAATCATCCTCTTCATCTTCATCTGGATTCAAATTTCTCAAATCTCTACTCAAGTTTTCATTTGAATAATTATCTTCGTTAATATTATCATCCATAGAAAATGAAATCTTTTTTTTACTTCTTGAATAAATCATACTATTTACCAAATCACTATTACCTGCACCTTGAGTGGCCTTAATATCATTATTATCTCCTATTAATCTTCCATTTTCATTCATTATTAACTGATCTGTTGCAGATGAGGAGGTAGACTGTGCCATATTATTTACCTCATAACATTTATCTATCCAATTTGAATATATATCAACAGCTTCATCAAATTTTCCAATTCTAGAAGTATACTCCACACCACATACTCTACATGATAAATGCCCCAATCTTTCTTTATGGTTCATTCTGACACCAACGGTCTTAACATTATTACAAAATGGGCAACTAAACTCCTTATCCAACTTTGGTACTTTACTCTTTTTAACCTCCACCTTCTTAGTCTTTCTCTTACCCATGGGTCAACTATTACTACTTATTCTTGGGTTTTTTATTATTAATAGGTTTAAAAACCTTAGACTGAAGCTATTAATAAATTCTTATATACAATTACTAATTCCCGCGTAAATTTTTTTTTTTAATATTTAACCATTTTTCTTGAGAAAAATTGACTAAATACAAGTCAATAAAAAAAATTTTATTAAAAAAAGTGAAAAACCACACAATGATAGTTAACCCTGAGAAAAAATGTTGCAATAAAGAATATAATCAGCTTTCTGTAATAGAGTAAGTTTTACTTGCTTGCATTTCTAGACGTTATAATTTTATTCTTTGTTAATTCCAAACATTCAACTTCTTCTATAAATCTTAATAAAAATATTTGTTGAAACATAAACCATATTTCAATTTATTTCAAATACTTGAATGTAATGAATTGTTAAATTCTATTATTAATCGTCTTTAATTTAAAATGATCTGATACATTTGAATCTAATAATGGGGGAAAAAAATAGATTCTTCAGTGGTATAGGAGGATTACACCTATCAATAAAAAACGCAGCTGATTCAATTAATTCTGTAAGCAATTAAATCAAAAAACCCAATTTAACTTTATTTAATAATCGCTCTTATTTAACTGTTATAAATATTCCTTATTAACAGAAATCAGATTATTTCCATTCTGATATAAAGATTGAGGTTATTAAAGCTTTTGAAATAAATGACTGTGCAAATATTACCTATAAAAAAAATTTCCCAGATACATTAATATGCAATAAAAATATTGAATCTTTAAATTTACATGATATCCCTTATGCTGATATTTGGCTTCTTAGTCCTCCTTGTCAGCCTTTCACCAAAGGAGGTTCAAAAAAAGATTCGGACGATCCAAGATCTAAACCATTTTTAAAATTAATTGAATTAATGCCATTATTAGAAAGCCATGATAAACTTCCAAAGGCTTGGTTCGTTGAAAATGTTGCAAACTTTGAAACATCAAACACTCATAAGAAAATGATGAATATGCTCTCAAAGTTAAATTTTTGTACATTTGAGTTTATGTTATCACCAACTTTGATTGGAGTTCCAAACACCAGAGTCAGATATTACTGTGTTTCTTTCAGAAAAGATTCAGATGATTCAATCAAACAACTAAATGAATTAAAAAAGTCAATTTATGAAAAAAATTATCAGTCCATAGCAAACAATGTGCTTTCATCCCATCCAATAAGGGAAAATATAAAAAATTCCCAAATGCAAGAAATTCCCACAGAATATTCAAATATACTATGTTCTCTTCCTTACGAATACAAGCAAATAATCCAAATGATGAATAATATACCAAGTTCAATAAATGATATAATAATGAATTCAAACAAAATCGATGATGAAAGTTTTAAATTACTCAAACAATTTGCTAATAATATTGTAAAAAACAACCCTTCCTTTAAATTTGATATAGTTAATATTAATTCCAAAGCTTCAACCACATTTACTAAAAGTTATATAGAAACCCAGGGTCGTGGTGGTCCTTTATTTGATTATTCTGAAAACCACCAAAAAAGTGAAAAAAGTATTATTGATTATGATATTTATAACCATATATTCAATACTTGTACTTTAGAACATCAAAGATTCCAAAATGCTCAAAACAAAAATAATTTGAGATGTTTTCACCCACAAGAAATACTTTTAATTATGGGGTTCCCTGATAATTGGTTTGAAAATATCAACATCAATATTAAAAAAAAATACTCGCTTATTGGGAATAGTATTTCCGTCCATATTGTAACAATACTTCTCCATTTCATGCTGGAATTATTAATTAATTGATCTATTACATGATTTGAAAATTTAATTTCTTTTTTTAAGCTATAAGTTCATTTTGTATTTTTTATTTTACATATTAACTGATCACAATAATTTTTTTCTAATCCATTTTGGCTGCAAACTTTCGTGAATAGTGTTATAATAGGAATTTCAGGTATACCAAATCTCTTCATTAAATAAGACAAAGTTTCCACATTGTTTAAAATATCAAAACATTTAATGTCTTTGACCATTCTAAATTTTTCAAGCTCAATATTATCAGATTCTAGTATTCTTCTTTGAAATTGTTCAGAAATACATATTAAAATAGTTTCCTCCCATATTTTTACAACACTCCAAACATCATGCTTATATATATTTGCAAATAACTCAATATCATCAATTATTAAAGATTCGGATATAAATAACATTTTTCTGAATAGCCAGGTGTTCTTTTCATTTTGAATCAACTCCATGATCATGTCCATATGCTTAAATAATACCTGAGTCAATTCATCGCCCAAATATAAGTGTAATTTATGGATATCTTCTTTCAAAATCTCGTCTATTATTACACTCAGATACAAATCACAATTAACATATTCTTTTAATCCGATCTCTTTATCATGTATCAATTCTAATGCTTTTTCAATCACTTGTTTTGATTCTGGATTATTTCTTTCATTTAAATCCATTATAATTTTAAGAAACTCTTTGTAAATATTTCCAAAATCAACTCTTTCAATATTATTTTCAGTACAGCTTTCATCTGGAATGATCATATTCTCAGAATTTTTGTCTTTATTTTTAGATGTTACTCCTTCATTTGAACATGCTGTAGAAAATGATTCCATTGAATGACTTTTCTCATCCTTAACCAATACGTTCTCGATATTTTCTTGAAATTCTAAATCGTTAAAATAATTTTCATGAATATAATTTTTTGTATTTTCATTTACAATCATATTAAACTGAGAAAGCAAAATTTTCACAGCTTTTTGGGCCTTAATTGCAGTTGCAGGATTTACCAAATTTGAAATAATAGCTTGTAAATCTACAATATTATCAAGAGCAATATTTTTCTCTGCCATTTGAGATGTAGAAAATGTAATAAATTCATCATCATTTATTTTTAAATTACTCATTTTTCTACATATTTCTCTCCAGCTTTCCTTCTTCACTTGGTCGGCACTGAATTTGTATGTTCCAGTGAAAATTGTCGAATTAACCATGTTATTCTCCGAATCCTGGCTCTTATTATTACTAATTCCAAATCTATTTGCAAACTCATAAATATCCTCTTCGACATCAATCTCCTGTATTGATTTTATTACATGGTCTGAGTCATATTGTAAATTTCGGATGTAACTCATATCATAAACCATCAATTTCATAAAAGTGTCCGAAATACATTTAATTCTTTTCGTATCCATATCTTCCAATATACCAATAATGTTCTTCATTTCCGTCAAATAAAACTTGTAGTAAGTATCAAAACTTTCAATACTATTGTTATATTCTTTTTCTAAATCATCCAACTCAAGTATCTTTCGAAGTATTTCTTTGCTCAACAAAGTTATTTTTTCTTGTGAAGATTTTGACCTATTCAATTCGTGGTATCTTAAACTTAGTTGGCCTATGTTATGCCTTGCAATCCCATAATTATCTCTTAATCTTGTGAAGTTCAGGTATCTTTTCTGAATCTCCGATGTTATTCTTTTTCCTGACGAAAGTAAATGGCAATATGCAGATTTGTGATTTTCTAGCATATTATTCAATGTATCTTTTAATACATCGGATCTCAAAGTCTCACAGAGCTCTCTGCATTGCTGAGACCTTCTATAAGTTTCATTCCTTAGAGTTCTGATTGCAAAAGTCATACTCGTACTTTCCGTTGCTGATGGAAAAAATCTGGAAGAAATTCTCTCTAACCCATTTGAATACATTTCCTCCAATGACGCCCTTTCTTCTAGAGCTTGCCTTAACTGATCTCCCAACTTCAATCCATTCTCAATCCTTGTGCAAATAAGAGTCCAGTCATGTAAAAATTCATCTTTATATTTCAACGCTATTCTCTTCACCCCACACTCTGTTGTTTCTTTCTCCAGCTCCATTCTAATTTTTTCCAAAGTTAATATGAAAGGAATCTCTTGAATTTCGAAAACTAGTAGAGTTCCAAAAATGATAACCTACGCCAACTTATTAAATTTTAATATAATTTTGGTTATCCGTATGTTTTTTGCATATGTTCATTAAAATTAAACTTTTTAAGCCGCCACCTTTTTTTAACTTGATTAAATTCTCTTCAAATTAATCATCAAATAAATAGAAAACCCTCCTTTACCTTTAAACAAACTTAAGCACAAAAGTTTTGTTTCAATAAATTTCTAATTCCTTTTTTTTTTAATTTACTATTTACCGATTTGCACACATTAATTTTATAGTCCTCTATGCTGTATATTGCAAAAATTTGTCCACATTGTGCATGCATGCATATACATGTTTTTTTCACTTATAATCTAATGAAAGTAATAACTAGGAAATAGGGCTCATATAATCTAAAAACGGCGAATTGTCAAAGAAATTCATTATTTATATTGTGTATTACCACTAATGAATAAGTTACGATTACTAATGATATATAATTATTTAATTTACCTATAAGAATAAGAAATATATTAATTACTTGCGACTTTTATTTGTCCTTGATGATGGGCTCCAACTCTGAGAAGAAGATGCATCTGAATACTCTTTTTCTCCATTCCTATTTCTCTTTGTGGATTTTCTTTTCGTCGGTTTTCTTTTAACAGGTTTCGAAACTTTTTCGCACGTTGTTTGAGTATAAAAATAGATAATTTCATTCGCATAGTCGATTAGTTTTTTTTCAGAATCATCACTTTCAGAAATCTCCCAAATAGTATGTAACTTCTCTCTCAAGCTCTGCAAAGATTCATAAATCGTACTTCTTCCCAAAGAAATTATATTTGTGGAGTTTTCGATAACGCCATTATTTAATTCGGAGTCTTGATGAGAGAATTTGGGCTTTTCTTTATTGATAGAATTATAAGGGTTGAAATTAGAAATTTGATTTTCTGAAATTCTATATTCTTCTTTGAGAATTAACTGTATTGTGGTGCATACTGTTGCAAGAATCGCATTGCAAAAATGTTGTTGCCCCGAGTCAATTTGTAAAATTTGCTCCGAATCATGGGATAAGCTTCGAGAGCAATTTACACAAATTTCTCCCAAAAAAAACAAAATCAATAATATCTCTGATTCATATAAAAATGGCATTGCTAAAAGTATATAAGAAATAAATTCTACATATAAAACCAATAAAACCTTTTTTTCCAATTTCAAATGAGTCTTAAATTTTGTAAGTAGAATTTCGGTTTCATCATTCGACAATAATAACTCAAGCTGTCTGCAACATCCTCTAATAATGCTTTCTCTAAATACTCTTTTATTTCGGCATTTCTCGGAATAAATCTTCGCGAAAAATTCTAAAACTGTTTCTAAAACTTCAGATCTGTTCTTTAATAGGATTTTCTCTTCAACTATTTCGTTAGAGAAAATAGATCTTGAGACATTTTCAGTATCATTTTTTGAATGGTACACTCCAAGTAAACCAGGGAAATTTGAAGTACAAAACACAAATCCATAGACAGATATTTCTTTGTATTTATTGATAATAAGATTTGGAAATCTCTCAAATAAAGAACTTATAATTTGATAAGACTTGAAAGAAACTTCTCTGTTTGATGAAAACAATAAACCAGAAATTTGAGGAATAATTGAAGTTGGGTTAACCAGGCCTTGCTTATTTAATTGCTCAAGAATACAAAGTATTAATGAAGAAACCAGTTGTTTTTGTTGGCTTGAAAACCTTCCTTTTTGAAATCCAGTTGTTTCTTGAAATAAATTTAGTAATAACTCCAAATTGGATGCAATCGGTTGTGATGCAGAAACTGAACTTGTGTTATGTGCTGTGGAGCCAAAAATACTGGTCCTAATTGAAGATATATTTTCCATGTTGGAGTAACTTGAATAACTCACTGGGGAACCTATTTCATTCTTCTCAGATTGCATTGAAGTTCGTTTATTTGTGTTTGGAGTGCTAAAAATATCTTCGTTTCCCAAAAACATATCCTCACTTTGATTGATTTCGTCATGAAATTGGTTTGCTTTATCCTCGCTCGTATTACCCTTTTTTGAAGATTCTAAATCGTTTTCCTGAACAATTTTATTCTCTTTTAAAGCCTGTATTTCATAACTTTTTAAGAGAGATAAAATTCCTTGCAAACAAATAATGCATAAATTGGAATTAGCGATATTATTGTTTGTGTTTTCTGAATCTTGTATATAATGCTTTACATGAGTATCTTCGCTTGCAAAAGACTTATCTCCTTTGATAGCACATTTAATTAGATTATTGAATTTTACTGTTTTAACATACTGTTTTTGATTCATTAAAAATTGAATCAATGTTGGAAATAATACCCCTTTATTCAAATTCCAATCTAGAGTATAATACAAATCGCAAAGCAAGTCAAAAACAACACTACTCGATTCAACAATTGTATACTCGTGCCCCAAATCTTCACCAAATTCGCTTTTTGGCATTTTTTCCCCTGATAATGATTCAACAGTCCATGAAATTCCAAACTCTGTTTGTATCACCTTTGCTCTTTCTATTTTATTATCCACAATTGCCAATACCATATTTGGAGAACTAAATTCAAATATGCATCCTAGAAGCCATGCACTTCTTCTTACTTGATCAACTTCTTTAAGATCTATGTTGAATTCTGTATTTAAAATTTTGTGTTTATATTCCCAAAGTATTCTTATATTATCTAGTATTAGAGGAGATAAAGCATTGCCTTCATTAAAACCCTTTTCACCTTTCATAAGTAAATTACACAAGCATAATATAGATGATCTAATTAGCTGTGGTGACCTTGAATTGGTTGTTATTTTCAACAAATCGAACTCAATACTTTCAGTTTCCAAGTCTTCCACATGAGGTAAAATATATGATAATACTGTACATATATGGATCATTACCTCAGATTTGAATTGACGAAAATCTTTTAGATACACAACAATATATAAATACATATCTTTTATTGATTTCGGATAAACTTTGCCAATAACTTCAGCTGTTTTTAATATTTGTAGTTTTTTTTCCGAAAACTCCCTGGATAAGTTGTTTTTCAGTGCATCTTCATCATTTGACCGTTCACTTTTTAACCCATTTTCACCAGAAACCATCTTTTCCTGTTCAATTGGATCTATGTTATCGCATTGAATAAACATATCAACAAGTATATTAGACCATCTGGTAATTAAGCCTTCGAAACTTTTAATCGATTGACTTTCTTGTAAAATAGATATTACACCTTTCATTAAACAGTTAGAGTCTTTTTGTTCATGGTTAATGTATTGTAAAAATTCATTACTTTCTGAATAGTTTATTAGTTTAACCAGGCATTCTGCCATATGAACATTTACCTTACTTGAATTGTGAAACCATATAGAAGTAAATGAATCAAAAATCAGCCTTCTAATTGTTTGCGTTTCTTCAACTGCAGATGCTCTTTTTAATAATATGATCCCAATATTCAATTTAGATGGGTCTTGGTGATATAAATTTTTGAGAATCTTTATTGAAGCCATCCTAACTAAAGGGGATATATCATATGCTGTTCTGAAAATTTGTTCTAACAGCAATTTTTTTACTCTAGTAAAGTTATTCCCTAAATTTTCTCCATTTTTTATACAATCACAATATTCATTGAATGAAATATCGGAAAAGTACTTTTCAATTATTGCCAAGGCTCTCTCTCTAATTTTTGGAGTTTTATCCTTTAGAGATAATATGATTGCATTTAAAACTGTTTCATTAGTGATCAAAAGGTTTGGTTTCACTGAAATTACTTGGCCTAGTGAATTCAAAGATATTCTTCTTATTAAAGTAATCTTTGAATTATAAATATTCGATAGTAAGCAATGTAACATAATATTTGCCACATTCTTCAACTCCTTAGCAAGTATTCCGTTCCAAAATCTTATTGTATTTGCTTCCAGTAGTTTTGGAAATTTTGAAGAATAAGCTATCAATGATGAGTGTACCTTTGTAATTGGCGAAACCCATTCAGTTAATAACATGGTATATAATTTTCCTATTTTTTCATTTAATTGAGGTAAGTTTTTGTCCACATTATTTGTTTTATTTTGAGATTTTTCTTTGTCATTTTTCTGTTTATTATTATTTCCAAGCTTTAGTTTTGCAATAATTTCCAAAATGAATGAGCAGACAGCTGAGCTCTCAGAGTCGGTAACCAACCTTGGCATGTCTAGGGAAATTGACTCATTAAAAGTTTGAGACACTGTCATCGCAGTCTTCCTATACAGATAGTCGAGTACTATCAGTAATACTACACATAATTCTGAGTCTTTTTGCAATATTTCTTCTCCATTAATCCCAAGATTTGTATTTATCTCATTAAATATTATATTGATGGTGCAATTATCGCATTTCCATTGTTCATATATTTCCAAATATGTGCCATTTCGGATGCAATCCAGATGGAAGTTTCTACCACAATTTTCACATCTGAGTAATTCATGTGTATCTATTTTGTACGAATTACCGCATATACAATCAACTATCGCTTCATTTATTCCATCGTTTCTTTCATTCTGCTCTTTTTTTTCAGATATCCCCTCCTCAATGTTTTTTCTAGATGAATCTATACACGTAAGTTGGATATTAACACTTTTGTAAATTATTGAAAGAGAAATACCAAGTAGATGTATACAAAGCTCTTTTGAATATAAATCTATATGTATTGATTGTGATTTTTGGCCGCCTTCGTTAATTAATGAGCTATTTGAAATCTTAATCAACTGAACTATAATCGTCTGGGTAATAGTCGAACATACATTATATTTTGGACTGAGCGATGCCTTGAGCAAATCTGTGAGAATAACTGTCGCAATATCATTTGTTGTTGAAAGATTACTCTCTTTTCTTTTTGTTCTGTGTAAAATAATATTATTAATAAAAAATGTTGCGAATTGGCTACATATGTACTTTGCCAAATTGTAGTGTTTTATTGAAACACTTTTTATTGAAGAAATACTGTCATTTAAAACTATTCCATTTGGAATACAAATGCTTTGTACTAGTCTTAGCAATAAATAGACATAAATATGCATATTTGAGTCCATATCAATGCATAATCTCGCTTTCTTAATTGCTTTGTTAGTTCGAGGTAATTCTTCCATCACGTTAAAAATTGAATTCAATGAATTTTCCAAAAATTCATTCGAATTCAATGATCCAGAAACGAATAAATAAACAATTATTTCCACTGCCAACAATATTATCATCGTATTTGAATCTTCTGTCAAAAAAATAGAAAGTAAACCAAGAATTATTTGTGTTGAAAATAGCTCATGAACACTTCTAGTTCTCACAATTTCATTAATTGTTTCCAAACAAACAATAAAAGATGCATTGAAAATTTCCAAACGATTATTCTTAATGTTCTCCGAAAGTATAGTCGGTAATACACTTCTTATAATATTTGAAAGAATTCTTATTTCTTTACTAAATCTTATTTCGTTAAAAAGAACTAATTCAAAATGTAAAAATATCCCAATAGTATCAACCACACTCATTAAGCTTTCTATTAAAATGTTTTCTGTATTTTTCCCCCTCTCATTTGAAGAAAATTTCTTTCCAAACTCAATAATCAAGTCAGAGTCCAATATTTCTTCTAATAATGATTCACAATTTCTGCTAAATTCACTCATGCTACAAAACTGTGTTAGCATATGGCTGTCTAATTTGGAAATTTCCAATTTTACTTTCTTAAGATTTATTTTATTAAAGTCAGATAATTTAGGAGTTGTATCTTGTAATAGTATTTCAAAAACCGTTGCCACTTGTTCTGCTCCTATATTTATGGATGGTTTTCCTTTCTTATCTACATTAGCTGTATCTGTTTGATCATTGCTTTTATTCATTATTATGCATGTGTTACTCTTCTTCAACTGGCTTGGAAGCTCCATTTTCAAAAAAATTTCATTTCAAAACTTTTAAATATTATTGTTAATTTCAGGTTAAAAGTTTTTGAAACTTTGTTTCCCTGGTTAATGCCTTAATTATGCAAACTAAGCCTCAGCCAGACTTCCAATTAATATTTTAAATTGCCTTAAAAGTAGAAACTCTAACTCTCTTTAATTATTTAAAACTTCAGAAAGAGTATCCTACAACGAACCGCTATTCACAGAAGTGTGCTAGTTAAAGGCCTTGTAAAGAATTCGAGAAACTTTGAGAAGAATTTATTAGAAGAAATTGTTCATTTCTTGCACACGCCATAAAATCAATTTTTTTTTGATTGCCCCCACATTTTTCAAAATAAAAATATGAATGACTGTTAGCGCCACTGACATTCTGGCATTCACAAGTATGTGCATGCATGCGATTGTTTTGATAATTAAAACTCGACAGAAAAAATTCAACCCATTGGCTAATCAAGACTTTATTTGAATACTGTATTACAATAATTTTCAAAACTCTACATATTCCTTCCGGAAGACTTGTATTTCATTTAAGTTATTTAACAGCGCATTATGTGAAAAAATTATAAATTACAAAAAACTTGAGCGGTTCTTTTTAAGGCGGGTTATCGTTCGCTTTTTTTTTAGACTACTCGATACGACATAAATATCAATTTAAATCCCAATAAAAGTCAGAGAATTTCGAAAGAGGTTACCTGGTTTTTTATGTGCGCAAAGACATCTATACTATTATTAAAATAGAAGTTTACCACATTTTGTATTGTTCTTTGAGAAAATCTTGTGGTTTAAGAAAAAATGGATGATGAATCAATAGGCTCATGTGAGTCTTTTTCAAGGCACATAAAGGACTTCTCAGCTGTTCAAAACTCCATGAAAAATCATGGAGCTCCAAGTGAGATGGTAGATAGTTCTGAAGCAAATTTTACAAAGGATTTGGGAGCACTACAGCACTACTCAAATAATGACGCATTACTAAATGAAAAACTAAATGAGCTTATGAATATTTCTAAAAAGAGAGGTTCCTCAGATTCTCCGCTTGTTATTAGAGAGTCGAAACATATTATTGGTGAAATTTTGAAGTGGTATTTTGGGACGAGTCATGTTTCGTTGAATGATATTACTCCAGATATTTCTGATGCTGAAAATGTCTTTGTAAGTGCAGACGGACTATTAATTAACCTATACTATTCTTTTGGATTCGAAATAGATTCAAAATCTTCTCTTCAGACATTACCGTATGTTTACCTTTTTGAAAGGTTCATGAATTACCTTATTGAGGCAGGTACAAAAAGAATAATCTTGATTTTTCTTGATAGTTTTAATAATGTCCTGGAAAAGATCAACCCAGGCCTACCACTATTGAGAAACTCTCTTATTCTTCATTCAAAACTTAATCCAGAGGCATTTAATGCATACCATTTTACAAGTTGGTTATCTGAGGAATTTCAAGAATTTCTGAGAGAGCTTGAACCTAGTATATTTTTGATTGAAGATGGGAGTTCCATTTCCAATTTGGAAAGCTTGGAAGTGAAACACGAGCATGATATCATTCAAGAAGTACCCAATGAAGATGATGAATCTTTAGATGAATATGATTCTGAAAATTTGGACGAAGTTGATATTTCTACATCATTGCTTTCATTTGCTTTGGAAATGCTTAGCTATTCAAATATTGCGATATTTTATAAAATGGAACGTAAGGGCCAAAGAATTACTGCATTTACATATTCATCTGCGATTGAGCCTCGTTTTAGTGAGGCAAACAAAGGAATCATGAGACAAAATGCCCAATTGAAAATACAAGACGAAATGAGATTATCATCAGATGCGAATGACGACTTTGAAACATGTAATGGTGATGTAGATAGTTATTTAGAGCTTAAGGACTATGAATATAATATAGCTAAAGAGCTCAAATCGTCGGAGAATGACTTGTTTGTCCAATTAGCTAAATCAATAATACATAATTCAATTTCAAAGGAAGATTTGGAATTATCAAAATCAGATGATGCAATTATGCACAATATTGAGCTAATTCTCCTTTTTTCTAAAGTAACGCTTTTGTCTGGATATCTGAGAAGTTATAAATTGAGTTACTTGGATAGGCACTATATTTCGAACTACATGCTCGAGTTCAAAAAATCCATAGAATCCGAATCAGAACAAGCTGATTGCGATAATGAAGGATGGGAATTTGCAGCCTCCATCTTAAAATCTTTAGAATCATTGTTTATTTCAGAATCAATGAAACAATTAAGGTCAATGATTAGCCACTTTGAAGAAGTCAAATCTTTGATAGATAAAAGTCATTTTGTTTCCAATGTTTGCGATTTAAATGATCCATTATTGCTCGAGTTCCTGTTTTATATTATAGGGTATACAAGTTTGAAGGAAGAGAAAATTGGGGCCTCTCTTTTGATGGAAATTATTGATCTTGAATCGTCTGACCAAAGTAAATTGGAAGACTTATGGAGTAAAGTTTCAATGTTCAACAACGAACCATTTTTCCCATTATTATTCTCCGGGAATCTAAATAGATATGTTGTTGAAGATAATGATAAAAGGTTTTTGAATTTATTCGGCGAAATATTGTTTTCAAGAGAGAAATTAAACACTCAAAAAAATTCAATAGTAAACGATGTAAAGCTTTTACCAATTCATTCCAAATTTGTGGTTCGAGTAATGTCTGAACTAGGAGTAGGTATATCAGAAAATGGACAAATTAAAGGAGCAATAGTAGAATCTGATGAGAAATTTGATTCTCAAAATAATTATTTAAATCAGATAATTCAAATTTCTGGTATCAGAGACGTTGCATCTTGGGAAATTGATAGGCCTCAAGAAACACGTCCAAACTTGAAGCAAGAATATTCTGGAGGAAAAGAAGGTTCATCAGTTAAATTATCCCCAGAGCTGGAAAAGAAACGCCAATTACGTGATAACCAAAGAAAGCAGCAATTCTGGTTTAACTTGGGTCAAATATTGACAGGAAATGATAAGCTACAACAAACCATCGTTGTAAACCCATTCCACGTTTGGAACAAGCTTTCTGCTAAAGAAACTGAGAAAGAAAAGAATTTATCAGGTACTTCATCATCTTCAAAAGCAGAAGAGATCAGACGGAAAAATGAGGAAGCTAAGTTAACTAAGATGCGCCAGGACGATGAAAATCAATTGCGGCATTATGAGCAGAAATTGTCCCTAATTCTATCCAAAGGTGATCCCGATGCTTTTATGCTTTCAGTCTACGATATGCTTATTGGAATCCCACGTAAAACTAATGAATTTGGCCGTTTCAGAGGTTTATCGAAATCATTTAAGCTGCCAAAATCAAGAAGTAAAATTTTGATTCGAACTTTACAAACAAGCATTTCAGTTCTACGCAGTTTTAAAAGCAGTACTCTTCCAGAAGTATCTCATATGGTTAAGGCTAGGTCGGCAGTTTGTATGACTTTCAGGCTTGCAATCGAAACATTCAACCAATATTACTCTTATTTTGATAAGAATGATTTGCTCGAAGTTACTAAGATTTTGAATAACCTTGGGTTCTCATCTTCTGCTTCTAATCTAGTCGAAAGTTACAAGCATAAAATGGAGTCTGATATAAAAAGTATGATTGATAAAGTTGAATCTTCTAACGATGACTCCAAAGGTAAAGGGCATGATAAAAGTAAGAAATCTCAGGTCGGAAAAAAATCTAATCAAAAGAAAGATAAAAAAGGTGGATCTGAAAATTCCACTTTTCCTGAAGACACTAACTATTCCGAATACCAAAGTATTTACTCATATGTTAAAAAATATTTGCAGGAACTTAAACAATCAACAAAAACAGGAAAGACTGACAAGATCCACTTATCTGTCCAAGATGGGTGTGAGTCTTCATTTCAACTACGTTATATGGGAGCAGATTTTGAAAGGTCCACAGGAAGTGTTGCGGATCCCAGAGTTCCATTTAGTCCAGATTACTGGCAAAAGCAAATTTTAGACATTATTGACTCTGGAGATTCTGCACTCGTATGTGCCCCAACAGCTAGTGGAAAAACCTTTATTTGCTACTATGCAATGGAACAAGTTCTGAGGTTCGACAATGAAAGTGTGGTCGTATTCATTGCTCCTACAAAGGCCCTTGCGGATCAGGTTCACGCTGAAATTGCTTATAGATTTGGCTCAAAAACTTATCCAAATCATTCGAGAATTTCTCTACTTTGTAAACTGAGCAGAGATTATTCCATTAACATTCCAACCCAGTGCCAAATTCTAATCACACTTCCTTTTATGTTGGAACTATTGTTAATGAGTACAGCTTACCAACAATGGGTTTCAAAAATCAAATTTGTTATTTTTGACGAGGTTCACTGTATCAACGAAGCTGAAGGAGGTGTTTATTGGGAAAGAATTTTCCAGTTGATTCCTTGTCCATATTTATGCCTTTCCGCTACTATTGGTAACCCACTTGCATTTTATAACTGGTTACAAAGAATTGGAAAGCTTCCTTCTAGTAAAGTTCATTTCATAACTTACAGTGAAAGATATGCAGATCTTTCCACATTGGTATATGATGAAGGAAACCTATATCCTCTAAACCCACTTTCTTCATTATCATACGATAGGGTTTTGTACTATGGCCTTCCTGGAGACTTTTATCTTCCACCTAACGATGGTTTGGACTTATTCCTTTCTTTGAAAGAGCTTCTTAAATGCAATTCAGAAGTTACAAAAGAATATTTAATATGGCTTGACCCTCAAGTATTTTTTTCTGGAACTCCAGCAATTACCAAAAGACAATATAGATTTTATCTTTCAACTTTATTGGCAATAACCGTAAAATTAGTGCAAAATAACACTTTAACTAAAGAAATGTGGTTAAATATAACTGGAAATTTGCTTCTTAATCCCAGCATAAAATTCCAAAGACAAATGGTTGAGCTCTCTAAAAAGAATGATAATAATCTATACAATATTATTATGGGAGTTGAGAATATTAAGAACTTATTGACTCAAGTTACCAATTCAATTGATGGAAATGCTTCAGAAATAGGAACTCTTGCTAGCTCAATATCTCAAGCTAAAAACGCTATTATTACTCCTACAAGACCAATCTCAGCATACAAAACTGCTGAATCTCTTTTAAGATTCATCAGGAATCTTCAACAAGAGTTTATGTTACCATGTATTATTTTCAATATGGAGAGAAGTGTTGTTGAACACTTAGGAAAATCATTGATTGAAAAACTTACAACTGACCACCATGATAAATATTACGGATCAGAAGAGGCAATTAATGCCACAAAAGCCATTAACAAACGAAGACAAGAACAATATGCCAAAGATATTCAAAGGCGTGATATGCTTCTTAAATTTAAGACAATGAGCCGTCAGCAAAGAGAAAAACAGGGTATTGTTATTGACGAAAGCGAATTACAAGCTCTTGAAAATTTACAAGAACCTGGTGACATATCTGAAGAGTATGATCCAGAGTTCTCATTTTGTGACCGAAAAGTTATGGGAGGAAGAGAGCGTGAGATCCAGGATACTTTATACTCTTGTGAAGGCAGAATTTCTCCTATTTTTATTGAGGGACTCAAAAGAGGTATTGGAATTCACCATGATGGTTTGAGCTTAAGATACAGAAGAGCTGTTGAAACTCTTTATCGTATGGGTTATTTATGCATCATTATTTCTACAAGAACACTAGCACTTGGTGTAAATATGCCGTGTAGGACTACAGTTTTTGTTAATGATTCAATTTCATTAACACCGCTTCTTTATCGCCAAGCATCAGGAAGAGCAGGAAGAAGAGGTTACGATATCCAAGGTTCTGTTATTTTCTGGGACATTTCTGTTGGAAAAAGAAATAGATTATTAACGGCAGAGTTACCTACCATCAAAGGTAATTTCCCAGTTACTCCTACAACTGTTTTGAGAACATTCATGTTGTTTGAAAATGTCCTTAATGAACAAACAAAAAATAACATCTCTAAGGAAAGAGCTGTTATTACGTTTAAAGCACTTGTAAAGTTCTTTAGAGATTCATTATACTCAGTTGATTACAATCATGATTTCCATAAAAAACTCACAGCAACACAATTTAGATTTATTGTGGACCTACTTCGCAGATTCCATGTATTGGACAATTATTGTGGATGTACTGGGTATGCAGGGCTTGTATCCCATATGTTTGAATATGAAGGAACAAATCTCCTCCTTTCCAGACTGATTCACTCTGGAGTATTATTCAACTACCTGTTTAGTGAGAATGAAAATATTTATGTTGAGCATAATTCAAATAACGAGCTTGCTAACTTGCTGAGAAAAGATCCAATTCAAAGACTTTTAATATTATTGGCTCATGTTTATTTAACTAAACCTATGACAAGAAACTCTATTTATAACATAAAAAAGCAAATTGAAAAGTCATCTCTTCTCAACTTGAAACAAAGAATTTCATCTGGAAGGATTCACCACCTTCTTCTTTCACTACCAGACTATATCCAACGTGAAATTGATCAATTTAATGAGATTGTTTTCTCCAACATGAGAAATTCTTTGAGTGTCACATGTACAGATATTGGATATGACACTACTGAGTTTAACCTCCCACTTTCAAATATTAATGTGTTATCTAAAAAATCAAAACTTAGTAAAGATTCAGTAATATCGTCAGGTATTGACGAGTCAACTGAAATTAATAATAATTCGTGTATTCAATCGCCATTCATTTCTATTATGGGTCTTGAGGACAGAAAATTAAAGTCGTCTCAACAACTTATTTATGGATCTAGAGTTAAACTTAATTGTACTCATGACTTACTTTCAATGGTTAAAGCAGATAAAGTTGTTATAGACAAAGAAAAAGAAAACGTTTCACTAATTATTGTATTGATTAACTCCTTCTTGGTTGATTTCTACGAATCACAAAGGTTTTCTGAAATTATCAAAAACAACTCTATTGCATCTTCAGAAATTTTCTTCCTCATTTCAGACTTTAAAGTACTTCTTGACAGGTTCCTCTATTCTTTCAATCTCAGAGATCTTCAACAATACCAAAATCTCAATATTAGTCTATCTAAGGAATCCCTCGAATTCTACAAAAACATTTCCAGATTAACTGAGATTCTACAAGTTCTCTATAATAACTATAGAATTATTGCAAGCAAAAATGATGCTTAGTACCAACTTAATTTAATACTTAGTGTTCCTAACTTTAACCATTTTACTGTATAGAAACCTGTATTCATCTCGTTGGCTATATCATTATTGATACTACTTAAAACCGATATTTCAAATCTTTTAGTGGCAATTAACAAGAGTTTGGCTGCTGGCTTTAGCTCGTTAGATTTCTAAGAATCCAATTCCTTTCTTGGAATTGAGAAATTACTAGATTCTACTAATTAACTTTTCCATCACAATCTATATCTTCCTATCAATATTGCCAACTTCCCAAAAGTGAATTCGAAAAGGAGAAGCGAGCTCCTAAAATAGGGAAAGAATGTATTTTTAAATAGGTCTAACAAAAATAGAATAAATGCGATCTTAAACTGATATAACTCTCAATCCAAAAAAACTATATGGAGAGGAGCGAAACATGAGTGAAGAAAGGACGAATTCATAAAAAACAACTACATTCATTTTAATTTATTATTTGTGAATACTTTATTAAAACACGATTTTATTAACCAAAATTCGTTGTTTTTTCTTCTTGCGTACCAATATTGTTTGGTTATAAATAATTTAAGGTTAAGACGAGACAGGCATAATTATGTGTAATGCTTTAGGCGCCAATTTTAAACAGTAACTAAACAAATAAAAAAATTTAGTAAAATATTACAAGGTAACCATTCTCTCTAAATTGGGAAAAATTTACAAATTTGCCGGGTATTGGTGAGAGGAACCTTAAAAATAATTTATCACGAAAATAAAGAAAACGCGTTCAAGATATTCATGAAGAGATACGCGTAATCTAATTGATTTATTAGGAAAATTAATAGGATGAAATTCATAACATTTGGATTACTTTTCTTGTCCTTGCTAAGCAATGTATTTGGGAATGGAGAAAGCAGTATTTCTCTAAATGATGTTGTTCCTGGGGATACCCAAGTTGTTGTATGGAGCCCGGAGGAGAAGCCAGATTTTACCTATGCAAGAAAAGTCTTTGAGCTTGTTGTAATCAGAAAGCTTACTCTTTTACATTCTAGAGGTGATTTACCAAGTTTGAGTTTATGGGCGAAAAGAATGAAAGATTCTACTCTTGTAAGATCCGCTGACGTAATTCAAGAAATTTATCGTCATTTAAAATCTAACCAAATTGATGTTTATCTTTTACCATTGGGATGGGAAACTGTGTTGGCTAAGAGCATTGAGCTTAAGAAGAAAATGATGGATTTAGATGATATCAAGAGTGTCTCTAGAAAGGCAGTTCTTTCTGCTGCTTGGGAGGCATTTGACTATTGGATAACTGTCCAAGACAGTGGTTTACCTTCTTCTCCAGAAGAATGGTGGGAGCATGGGCCAGCTCAATTGGTCAAGCAGCTCGAAGCAAAGATTTCATTTGCTTCAGAATTGAATCTCGAGGGTTTAATAGAAGCTGCAAAAAGCTACTCAGCTCTCCGCCTTACATATGGAAATACTAAGATTGCCCAATCTCAGAACTCAAACGAACTTAAGGCATTATCTGAAGAGTCTGCAATTAATTTATTACTTAGATTGGTTATAAATGGATGTCCTGATATACTAGATGATGTTCTTACCTCTGTAAACAGAATGTTCATGCTTAAGGATAATGGAAATTACCATAAAGAATTTGGTCTACCCTATCTCTATGATGACATTGGAAACGTTAGATCACTTCTATCACCACCAAAGTTCGGTTTTCCTTATAATTTAAACTCAAAGGCAGGTATTGAAAGATTTAATTTACATTTGAAAATTAGGAATGCCAACCTTGAGAAAGATACTGACATTGAGGCAACGGATGTGGAGTTACTTCCTGAATATATCAAACTCCACTACATTTTGCAGAATTCTGTTGAAGCCTTCAAGTTTATTAATTGGTCTGAGGATGATGTTGAATATGGTTATATGTATGGTCTCAAATCAAACACTCTATTTGAGCCAGTATCTACACTCTGGAAAGCTCTTATTTTTAATAAAATGGGAGAAATCCACCCAGAAATTTTATCCTTGAACAAGTGTCTTCTTAGTCCTGAATTTTCAACTTTAGTTTCAGACTTCATTTCCAAACTTGAGGTATCTACAGAAGGAATTCAAATCCCTCCTATTTATAACATATACTCTGGAGACTACTCCAAACTTGAACGTTTCATCAATACTGATTCCCCATTGCCCCAGGTTGAATCACCAGCTGAAGAGGTACGTGATGTGGAATGTACAAATGAGGATGTGTTCGAGGAGGAGCAAAACGGTGCATTTGATAGAAAGCTTTTATCGACTTCAGAAGATATGGTTCTTGAGCCAAATCAAGGAGATGATTTGGGTGAAGAGAATTTGTCACCATACATAGCTACTGCAACTCCGACTTCAACTACTACTACAACTACGACTACAACTACGACCACAACTACAACTACAACTACAACTACAACTACAACTACTGTGACAATATCTCTCAGAACCCCATCATTAGAAAGCTCACCCTCACCACTAACAGAATCTCCATTACTGTACACACCCGAGTCCGAGTCCGAGTCTTTAAGTCCTGTAATTTCCCCATTAGAGAGTGAAGTAGGTATGTCCGTTATTCCACGGGATGGAGCATCCTATTTGGAGAGTCAAGAATCGGGTTCAATTGATTGTAGTCATCCGGGACTTAGAGAAGATTCTGTTCTTTGTTTAAGCCATTCGCCTCAGGGAAATGATTATGAATAATCTGAAAATGCTTGTTTAATAAATTCAAGAAATCGAATAGATTGCTAATTAGAGATAATATCTAGGTTATTTTGATATATTTAAGTCTTAAGAATAATAAGTTTAATTTTCCCATCTTTTTTCGTTTCAGAAGAGGTAACTGTAGATTTCACATTGGCTCAAATTATATTAAAGAAAAAGGAACATTTACATAACCCTGACGTCTACGAATATATAGTGATCCGAACTATGTAATATTTTCGGGAATGTAATTCTAAATATTACCAACACTGTTTTCTTTGTTCAGAATTGATTCCATTGTCAAAGAACTTTGGGCAATACTGCTCTTTCTAGACCTGGAAACAGTGGGAATTTTTTCAAGAAGGGTATTATTGAGAATTAATGACTGGGAAACCGTGATTGATTTATCCTCCGAATCGTTCTGGCTGATAGTCTTGGAGCTTTTCGGTTCTTCATCTATTTGAGCCTGCTCATTGGCACCCTTATTTAAATTGACCACCAAACTTTGCATCTCTGATGAACTTGGTTTTAGAGACGAAACTAGTTGCTCTTCCAATTGAAATGATCCCGATAGAAACCTACTATTTGGGAGAAATTGAGAATTTGAACCTCCCAAAACACTGTTTCTGAGACCATCTAAATCATCGCTAAATGTAGAGTGGTTGTTTCCAGAGAAAGATTGCCTTCTACTGAGAGTAGTATCTCCAATTCCAATCGCGTTACTTCGTGAGGAGTTAATGGGAGAGGATCTCATTTTGTATGGACGTTCAGTTTGGGGCACTCCCAAAGCACCATTATAGCCATAATTTGTGTTTAGTGATCGCTTCCCATTTCTCCAAGGAGTTAAATTTGAACTACTAGAGGAAAAACCAGTACCAGAAATCCCCATAATTGATCCTCCTAAAGAAGAAACTCCAGTCCCTGCAGATGCATAAGTGCTGCTAAGCTGGTGAATGTCTTTGAGGGAATGTAATATTGATAAGCATTTTCTTTGGGTTAATTGAGTAACGGACTTCAACGCTAAACTTTGTTGATTGTATTTTTCATTCACCGAGAGAAGTTCCTGGCGAACTGCAGACAAGTCTTCACTCAATTGACTAATTGTCTGATCCATTGCTTCTCCGGATGCACTTAATACTCTGCACCTCTCTTGGAAGTCCATTAGCTCATGCTCCAAATCTAAGTTTTGCTTCTGTACCTTTTGCAACTCTTCCATAAGAGTCATATTATGCTGTCGTGTCTGCTGCTCGTTGATCTCTGAGCGGTCTAAAAGCTCCCTTAACCGAGAAATCTCTTCTTCTCTTGCATCTAGTTCGTTCCTCAAAGTCCTCTCTAAGCTTTCTTTTCTACTGACCAATAACTCCAGGTTTTCTAGTTTTCCCATTAATTCCTCACTAGACCTTTTCCCTGATAGCCCAACTTGTTGCCTCTGAACTGGAAAAGTTAATGAGTTTCCTTCAATTGAGTAACTTTTTTCAAACCCTCTATTTTCGTTTAAACTTATTCTTTGAGAAACAATTGAATTTCTATTTTCTTTAGGTTGATGAATTATATCGCTAGTCCCCACATCAAATAATTGAGAGATATTTTCAACTGATAAATCGTGTTTTTCATTTAACTTTTCAACCTCTGTGATGTATTTAACTGCCTCCTCTTTATCTCCTTTCCTCTCATCTTTTAATGTATTTTCTCCATTTTCAGTCATGTTTTCTTTCTCTTGCTCTTTTTCTTCTTGTCTTTCATTCTCATCTCTATCTAATTCTTTTTCTACGCTTTTCTCAGATTCGATCAATTCCTCATCAACCTTCATTTGATTTTCTTCCTCAAAGTTTATGGCATCATCTACTTCAGGGCGATCACAAGTCCTTGGCCTGCCTCTACTTCGTCTAATAACATGCTCTTCGCTTTTTCTCTCGTCTTTTGTGCTTAATCTTCCCTTCCTTTCTTGGCTCCTAAGGCTCATTGAAGATCTCGTAGATTTTCTTTCATTATTAGTAATACTGATCGATTCCTTTCTTCCAGAAAAGGTTTCTTCCTGTTGTTTTTCACTGCAATCATTATTTTTTGAATCCTCTATAGATACATCGTTGTACGACGCCTCTGTTGCCTTACTTATTTTGCTATCTAAAAGCGATTCCGTCATCCTTACATCAGTAGCATCAACTAAAGACTCATTCTCTGCTATTCCGGGATTCTTGCTCGAAAATACCAGTTTAAATACTGCGTGAAATGCGATATTGTCGTCCATCATCTTTGGCCTAGTTAGTGAAATTATGTCTCCATCAGTTACTTGTATTGGAACCGATTTGCTCAACCTTTTTCCATTTAAAAATGTACCATTCGTGCTCGTGTCAGTAATTAACAATCCTTTGTGTGTATTATCCACGTGAATCGTGCAATGATGGCCACTTATAGATTGATCCTTAAGTCTTATTGAGCAATCCGCTTTTCTTCCAAAAACAAACTTGCTTTTCTCTAATCCAGACAAAGTATCGTTAAACTCACTACCTTCTCCAAATGGAAGTTTAACAGGTTCCAGCAAAGAGGGATCACAACAAGGTGGTATTGGATTTAACCACCAGTACATTTTATATAATTTTACACTTAACTAACACTGCTTCAGTATAATTTAAATGTAGACAAACTTATCCAACAAAGTCTTAGCTATTACAGACTCCTGACTTGAGTATTAGCTAACTTTTTGTTTATTGCTTTCTATCTTCAACTTTATTGTATACTTTTTTATATTATGACATAAATTTTGATATATTTCCCCACACATTTGCATGTAGTTATGGGGAATTCCCGCTGGCACTCATAAGTATCGTTTTTTCATTTTACATTTTATCAAAAAAATTTGTCTACAAATTAGAGAATAATAGCATTTAAAACGTTTCCATTTGCTAATAGTGTTCTCCCTTTTTAGAATTAGATTATCCTGAAATATTTGTCATACTTTAGTATTTCCACATAACTGAGTAGGTATTTGCCGGCATCTTGAGACATAATTTTTTTTATTTATCTAAAGAATTAATATTTTAACTTCTTAGTAAATTATGACGAAAAGAAACCCAATGTATAGTGTGATTATTCCAACATATAATGAAAGAAGAAATGTTGGTATAATAGTTGAGCTTCTTCACGAAACTTTTAGTAAATTGTAAGTCAATTCAATTTAATTCAAAAAACTTTCTTATGAAAAAAAAAATATTTAAGACCTGTAAACTGGGAGATCATAATTGTTGATGATTCTAGTCCTGATGGTACAGCTCAGGTTGTAGAAAAACTCCAAGAATGTTACCCCGAAGTCAATCTTGTAAGTTAATTATTTCTTATTTTAAAACCTGTGTATATAAATACACTGATTTTTTTCTCAGAAACTTGTTAAGAGAAAGGGCAAATTGGGACTAGGTAAGTTATATACACAGATCAAAAAACTAAATATCAACTATAAATAGGCACTGCGTATATGAAAGGTTTTGAACATTCCAATGGTGACTTTATTATACTTATGGATTGTGACCTCTCTCATCACCCAAAGTACATCGCAGATTTTATCGAAAAACAAAAAACCGAGGATTTTGATATTGTTTCAGGATCAAGGTATATAAAAAATGGTGGAGTCTCAGGATGGACATGGGACAGAATCTTAGTCAGTAGAGTGGCCAACTTTCTTGGTAAGTAAAAGAAAAAAAAATCTAAAAACCAATTTTATACTCTTGATTACCAATGTAGCTAACTTCCTACTTCAACCAAGAGCGAGTGACCTAACTGGATCTTTTAGACTTTACAAAAGAGATGTATTTGAGTCAATTCTTGGAAGTAATATGATCAGTAAAGGATATGTATTTCAGATGGAAATCATCGCTAGAGCTACGAAATTCGGGTATTCAATTGCTGACGTCCCAATAGTTTTTGTAGACAGACTCTACGGAGATTCTAAATTAGGGAAAAATGAGATATTTGGATATATTAAAGGGTTACTACAATTATTCTGGATCCTATAGAAAAATAATCTTAATTTTTCTTTAAAAATGTTTTATTTTTTCATGAAGGTATTATATATCCTAAAAGCTTTATTTTATTAAAGTATGTTTTCTCCTTACAATCCTGATTTTCTTCTATGAATATCGTCAGGTGCTTTAACCTGTGAAATTTTGACCCAGGTAATGTAAAAATTGAAAACTCTTGTAATTCTTGATTAGTAAAAACCTTGGTAAAAGATGGAGTCAAATCTTCAATTTCACCAAAGTCTGCAAGAGGAGAATTCACGTACAGCTTTGCCAATCTGGGTTTGCTCAATTCTGCCACATCTAACTCCGGTTGATCCTTAATCTCATATTTTTCAGTTTCATTTTGAATTTCCAAAGCTTGAATTCCAAATTTAGTGATTGAGACGGGTTCAATAAAGCTTATTTTGATTATCATTTGCTCGTCCACATCACTATAAATAATTTCTCTACTTTCCTCAAAGATACTAATTGCCTTATCAAGTTCGCCTTTACAATTCAACATAAAGCTTTCACTCATATTTATATTTGACTCCAAACTTATTTCAACCATTTCGTTCGCATTTTTCTTCTCACTTACAAGTTTATTTAAGGTATGTAGTTGCATTGCCCTTGTGTTACTTGCCTCATTGTTAATATTCATCTTTTATTTTCTTGTTCACTATTAAGTAATTAATAAATCAATCAAGCGGTATAAGATAATTATTTTTATGAATACCAGTAATTTGAATCAAAATCTTTTAAAAAAACGAAATATTAACAACCTTAAAGGCTGTTCTGTCTACAAAAGAACATAAAATATAATTTAAAAAATTTAATAAATGTTGAGAAAAACCATTTAATCAAAAATTTCTTGCAAACAAATTGCATGCATGTAGATCGATATTATCTGTAGAAAAAAAAAATGAATATATATGAATTAACGTAAATAAATAAATAGAAAATTTTTAAATAAAAAAATTGGGTTTTAAAAGTTCATTCAGAACAATTTTATCCTTCCATAATTTATTCCTTTTCACCGTTAGATAAACTGCGGATTTTTACTAAACTATTCGAATAACTTGTCAAACGTTCAACATCACTGGTAGAATTTATGTCCCCTTTCGTAGGAATGCTGTTCTCATCGTTATCTTGTTCAGTTGAGCCGTTTGCAATCAGTCCAGGGCCATGTTTTATATCAATATGAGGCTCATCTTCGATAAAACTTAAATCTCTTGCAAACCTGTTGGAACTTATTTTCTTTATCTCATTTCTATTTTTAAAACTAACGTCGATATCTAAATCATGTGCTCCTATTTCAGCAACCCCAGAATCAATCACGCCTTTCATTGAATATGAGGAACCATCATTTCCTTTAACTCTTGAGCAAATTCCACGGTTGTACCACAACTTAAATTGCCACGCCATTGTAGGAGAAATAGATTCTCCTTCAATACAGGTACACTGCTGGACAATTAAACCTTTCTTAATAGGTGGGTATTCCAAATCAAGACACGATTGAGGGCACGCCCCGTTCCTTATACTGCATAGTCTTTTCATATAGTCATTACAAGTACCATTACCAGATCTTATTGGCAATTCTCCAGGAGGAGGAACTTTTGGGTTAATAATTCCAACACAAAGATTATTTTCACAACAGTTATAGCCACTTGGACATTGGGAACAAGGTTTCTGAGGTAAACTCTTGTCCAGTTTAAAATTTGGATATGGAATATAACCTAGATTCCCAAAGTCATAATGGCAAATCACGTAAGTTTTCCAAGATCCAGGGCATCTAACAATAATAGCACACCCAACAGTACTTGCTGCTGCCCTCACAACTTGTGTCCAATGTCCAACAGGATATCCTCCTTCAGGTCCCCCCATTTTCCAATTAAAATGCTCTCTTTCATCCCACCAACTTTTTACTACGCTTGAAGGATCCCAAGAAGATAATTTCGAAACATCAACACTACTTGCATACAGATTTTCACCAGGACTAGCTCTGTTCGGCCAGGTTTGTGGGGAATGTTGAAATTGGCCATTCATGCATTTCATTCCCCAGTTCGCTGCATATCCTTCTAAAGAGTAGTCATACGCTAATTTAATCATATAAGTGGCACTAACTGCCTCTTTAGCCCTTAATTCGTTGTGCATATTTAATATTTTGATTCTGTATTCGTCTGTCATAATATTAACTTGAGAATAAGCAAAATCAAGAAAACAAAAAAAAATAATTTTAATTATAACAGAGTTATTCATTTCTTAATTTTTTTTAATTTGATATTAGTATATTATTGAACTTAACTAATTCTCCCGAGTATAATGGTTGATTATAATCACTTTAATTACTCATTACCTATTTTTACAATTTAATTTCTGGTATTAAATAATTCCATCCTCTTGAATAGCTAAATGTCGTCGTGTGTGCAAAAAAAAAAATCATGCAATAACCACTACAACGCATATTAACTAAAAAAAAATTGTCAAAAAAGTATCTTTGTATGAAATAAATTTAAATTAGACAGCATTCAAAAATTTTGACTAATGTAGTATTTATATATTTTATATTTACAATGATAGTTAACTTGAAATCAACTTCTGACCAAATTTTAAGTTTTCAAAGAAGTTGATTTGTTCTTCTCTAACAGAAGGTTTCATTTCAGAAACTACACTCATTAGTAGATCTTGTGTAACAATCCCGGAAATATCGTTAATTCTAAAATCAAAATCATCAGTGTTTGAAAAAATAGAACTATCACTTATTCTCAATTTGTCCAAAGCCTTTAATGTAGCTTCTCGAATAAGTTGTGATAGGTCTGCCCCAGAAAACCCTTCTGTATTTTTGGAAATTACTCCAAAGTCGACGTCTTGTGCGAGAGGAGTTTTTTTGGAAACCTTCATTAGAATATCAAGCCTGCCCATTTCATTCGGAAGTGGAACATATACAACTCTATCTAGCCTTCCAGGGCGCATCATTGCTGGATCAATTATATCTGGTCGATTCGTAGCTGCAACAACAAACACTTTTTGTCTCTCACCTACACCATCCAATTCAGTGAGTAGTTGATTTACAACTCTCTCTGTCGCACCGTTCCCTTCACTACTTCTTGCCGCACAAAGTGAATCAAGCTCATCAAAAAATACAATACAGGGAGCAGAGGCTCTGGCTCTCTCAAAGACTGTTCTTACAGCCTTTTCTGATTCACCTACATATTTGTTAAGTAGCTCTGGCCCACGAATACTAATGAAGTTCGCACCGCTTTCTTTGGCAATAGCCTTTGCAAGAAGGGTCTTCCCACATCCAGGAGGGCCATATAATAGCACTCCAGATGGAGTTTCAAGCCCAAACTTGTCATATATATGGGAATTTTTGATTGGTGAAATGATTCTAAGCTCTAAATCAACTCTCAATTCGTTCAATGCACCAACATTTTCCCACGAAATATCTGGTATTGTAGTAAAACCTTCTCTTCTTGAACTTGGAGTAATATTTTGGAGAGCTTCTAAAATATCTTCATGAGAGACGCAACATGAACTCAACTCAAGTTTTGAATGATCTGATATGTTTTTCTCCGATATTATGCTATTAGGTTCCCCTTCATCTGTCATTGTGGAGGAAGTTTCGGCGATCTCAAATACTTCCTGTTTTTCTGAAGCTTGCATGTCAAAAGATAATGTACTCTGACCATCCACAGTGTTTTTATCCGGCCTAACCTTATCGTATAACTTATTTACTCTAATTAGAGCAGCCTCATTTATTAAAGTTTTCAAATCTGCACCCACAAATCCCGGTGTTTTTCTGGAAATCATTCTAAAATCGACATCCTTGTCAACATTAACATTTTTGCATAAAACTTGAAGTATGTCTTTTCTAGCGTTTTCATCAGGCATCGGCATCGAAACTTCACGGTCCATTCTTCCATTTCTTCTGATTATTGGATCAATAGAATCAGGACGGCTTGTAGTTCCGATAACAACAACAAATTTGCCTGAAATTTTGTCTAAGCAGTTAGCGAACTGTGATACTAATCGTCTTTCCATCTCCCTATTGCTCCCTTCTCTTTTCGGAGTAACAATATCGATTTCATCAATTACAATTAAGCATGGTGCCATCTCCATTGCATCATCAAAAAGTTTCCTTAAAGACGCCTCAGATGTCCCAGAAACACCATTAATTAGATTTGTACCAGATAATTTAAAAAATGGAAGGCCAAGTTCTCCTGCTATACACATAGAAAGGTAACTTTTCCCGGTCCCAGGAGGGCCCTGAAGCAAAACTCCGCATGGAGAATTAACTCCTACTGCCCTATAAATATCTGGAAACTTCAACGGCCTTATAATAAATTCTTCAATATCTTTGATAACGTTTTCTATTCCTGCGATATCCTTTAATGAAAGCTTTGGCGGATCCTCTGGAAAAAAACTTTGACCTAAATTCCCTAAACCATCTGATGTAACACCAAACTCCTCATTAAGAAGGTCTCTAACACTTTTTTTAATTCTTTTTCTGGTTTCTTTTTCATTATGATCGTCTTTCTCGTAGCATTTCCTCTCGTTTTCACTTCTCTCAACTATTTTGTTTGTACTATTTTCTTTGGAATATAGAGCAGTTAATCTGTTATTTAAAGCACTACGGGCCATCTGAACAACAATAACTTAGAGACCCAAGTACATTAAATGTTTTTAGGTAACATCAATAAATACTAGAAGTTAATTTTCTTTTTTTTGGTAAATTATATTCTAATGTTCTCTACAATTTTAGGCGCCATGAGTCATTTTTGCCTTTAATACTATTTTTAGATAAATTAATCACTGGAGCGATCTGCCAAAAAGTTTTTCAGTACAATTTTATGAAATAGCTAATAACATAAATCCTAAATTTTTATATAATGAGTACTAAACAGTCGGGAAGAACTCTGGCATATGATATTTTGCCCGGAGATATCTGTAAAGTAAACCAAGTTGCATATAACCAAGCTAGGGCTAGTGATGAAAAGGGTCAAAAGCATAGATCAAGAGGCTTAACCAGAGATACTAGGGCTACTGTAATGCAAGCGCTTGATGGTAGAACGATGCTCATGTTGGAAAGAGCAAAAAAAAGAGGAGTATTTTCAAATATGTATGGGACAATCAGTACTGGAAAGGAGGCTAATGTCTATAGAGGAACTACATTCTTTGATGACCTAAAACTCTATGGTTCCGAACTTTTTACAAGGAACTGTCTTTCTCAAGAAGACTTAGATGTTATAGATGAAATCGAAAAATCTGCAGATCTCAATTATGTTAATAGAGCAATCAAAGTTTTCAAGACTTCGGTACTTACTTTTAAGGATAGGTCAAAATATGTGGAAGGAGAATTCAGATTTAGGAGAGGATATTTGAAATCAAAAAACCCCAGGAAGATGGTCACTCAATGGTGCGAAAAAGAATTTAGAAATTTGAGACGTATTGTTATTTCTGGGTTACGATGTCCCATCCCCATTTATATCAAAAAACACATTTTTGTAATGTCATATATTGGTTACGGATCTAACCTAGAAAATCGTGTTGAAGACAATAAACAACATGAAATTGAACTTAGAAACAATATCAACAATAATACAGAGAGTGCTGCTCCCAGATTGAAGGATGTACCAATTAGTCTTGGAAAGAAAAATTGGATTCGCCTTTACATTGAAATGATTGGCATAATGCATATTATGTTTAACGAATGCCATCTTATTCATGGGGATATGTCTGAATATAATACTCTATTTTATAAAGGACATGTTTATGTTATTGATGTTTCACAATCTATGGAACATGATCACCCTTTAGGTTTAGAGTTTTTAAAGAGAGACTGCATAAACGTAACTATATTCTTTAATAAGGTACTTCAAAGTAGAAAAAATCAAGAAGACATTGAAGTTGCAGATAATCTTAATGAGAACGATGTAGATGATGAAATGTCCATATTAAATGACCTATTCAGTACTCTAAATAACTACTCAACAAATATAATACTGTCTCCATCAGAACTATATAATTTAATTACAATGATCAAACCTAACGATCTGGTTAAGTTCTATGAGGAATCACTATCTTCCTCGAATGTTGAACTGATTTCTAATGTTAAAAATATTATATTAAACATTCTTGAAAGCAACGAACTTATATGGCCAGAATTTGATGCTAATGAAAGAGAATATGAATTAAAATGTTCTTATTTAAATTCTCAGAAGGATATTATTATCAAAAACTCTAATGATAATCAAAAGGTTTTTATATCGATATTGTTTTTCACAGTATATCATCTTTTGTCTAATGGAAAATACAATAATGCTAAGTTTGAAGCTTTCAATAGTATTACTGATAAAAACTATGAAGATTCTAAAAATAAAGATGGAAATAGTGTATTCTTAAATACCTGGACACCACTTCATTTAAATCAAATAATGGATAGGAAAACTCTTGAAAAAGAACTGGAAAGAAAGGAGTGCGGACAAGAGTTATTATATGGGCACTTTATCTGCGATAAAAATAATAACGATTTGGCTTATAGCGATTCAGTTCGAGATAATGAAAGTGAGTGTGGGGAAGACTGTGTTGTAAGGAGAAATGATATTAGTACAGAGCTTGAACTTGAAATTTCATCACTTAGTATAAAAGACGATCGTTTTGATTTAGAATCAAGCACAAACAGTAATGGGGAAGATAGTTTGCACGAACCTTCCGAAGACGAGTTATCTGAAGAACTTAAACTTAACGAAGACATACAGGAAAAACAAATTCCGAAACAGTTTAACGGGAAGATCCCAGAAAACATTACAAAAAAAGAGTGGAAACAACTTGTAAAAGAAGAAAACAGAGAAAGGAGATTAAATAAAATACCTAAACACATTAAAAAGAAGAAAAAACACTCAAGAAAGAAGAACTCGAAAAATTAATGTATAAGAAACACCCGCTCATTATACCGCCAATCACCTATAATTGTTCATTGTAAGACATACAGCGAATCATTCTTGCGAAGAATTTTCATTCTTTCTTCGTAGCCAATTTCAATATAAATAAGATATCAGTTCTTATCTTGTATTTTCTCATAGATATACTGTAATCTAAAATACATTTATATTGACCAGACACTACGATAAAATGAGGTTATTAACAAGTTAAATTTGTTTGTAGTATAATTAAGTAGTGTACTACTACTAAATTACACTATTTATCTGCAAGGTCCTTAAGGCTGCCTTTTTAGAGATTAGATAATTTGGTAAATTGTTACTAAATTATTTCTCGAACTTCGGTTTTACTGCGGGATTCATAAAAGGTATTTGAGTCAAAACCTTGCAACATATCTTCTTGTTTTGAGCAAATCCTAGTTTAATTCTCGCCTTTTTTAATAATTATATTATTTAGTGGTTATTCTCATATAGTTGATCTGTATTCACTTTTTTTTTATCTTGGCTGCTCCCCATTTGCTCTATGTGTATCCGGATCGTTCGAATTTTTAAAATTTTTATCAAGTAATTGATCCTTTGAATTGAAATGGAGATATCTCCTGGAATCTGGTTTTTAGTGCCGAACAATGTGTCTGATTGTAGCAAATTTTCTATTTATATTCCGAATAAAAAGTGTGAGGATATGCTGCGAAGAGATGATTTAAAAATATACAAATGTAAAAGCATAGATTTTGTTCGTAATTTAAAATTAGGTAGATTGAATTTAGAGTTGGGAGAACTTTTGAATTTTTCGGAAGATCATATAAATTGGGAAAAAACTAATGATTTTGAAATTATTAATGAGGATAGAAAATACCATGTGGTTTTGAACATAAATATAGATAATAAATGCAATGAGAAATTATTCATGCTTTGCTTGGGAAATGATGACTATCATATTATTAATATTAATGAAATTCACAATGACTTCTTTGATTTTGGTTTGAAGAATCACTTGATTAAACTCAATGTAAAATTAATAAGAGATTTCCTTTTAAAAGGGTTGAATAACATAGAATTAAATGGGACACCAGGACAAATTCATTGTTTTGGGGAAAGAACTTTTGGACTGTTTTGTGGAAAAAATCATAATAGAGGCAGTTTCAGTTGGTGTTCTGGAATATCTTTATGCGGTGATGGGGCAATTTTATCGTTCTCTCATGAAAGTTTTTTGTTGGAAAGAAGTGGACATGAGGTATTAAAAGTTGTTCTGAAAAATTTCTTTCAATTCAAAGGCGAAACCAAAAAAGAGAAGTGTGTTGGGTTCTTAGGTTTTTCAGATTATGATTCCTCAAACTTTATTCGTAATATTAGCAATGATAACTTTATTTATTCTAGGGGTTCATTATTCGAATCTGTTGAACTAAGTAACATTGAAAAGAGTATTAGTAATCATAAACTTGATATAATAGTAATTAACGGAAACAAAGAGCAAAAAAAACCAATTCATGAGACAAAATTATCTTCAAAAATACTTAAGAGCTATATTTTTTCTGGAAATTTAATTATTATTGGACTTTGTCCATGGGGATGGGAATATATTAGTGGTGGAAGATTAAATTCTCATTCAATTTCGAATGGAATAAATAAAGAGATGGGAATGATTTTTACTAACGAATACTTTTGTAATGAAGAAAATTATATCAATATCCAAAACTCGTCAAATTGCCTTTTAAGTTCATTTTATTATTGGAAAGAGTTAATAAATTCAATTAATAAGGGAATAAAGAATGAATTGAATATTGATGAGTACTTTCTAATGACAAAAGATATTGAATGCCATCTAAATATGGATTTAAAAACAACTGAGCAAAATAAAATTCTAAATTTAATAGTTGAGTTATTAAAAAAAAAAACTTATTTAAAATTAAGACCTCCTTTTAATATGGAGGAAGGAATAAATATTTTGAATATGGCAATTGCTTGTTCAAGATTAATCGAAAATAAACTAGATGTAATTGGCGATTTTCAAAACAAGAAGTACTCTTTTGATGATTTTGATGATTGGATAAATGCGAATCAATTTTGGAAATTAGAAGATAATATATCAGACTTATATTTGAGTGAAACTTACAAAGAACTGAATTTGTCAACAAATGAGTTATGTTGCCCAGTTTACGATATCCCTTTTGAGTGGCAAAACACAGGAGTTTATATTAAGTACAGGAAACCTTTAAAAGTTGAATTTATTTCTGGGAACAAATACTGCTCATTTCCATTTAAATCAAAGATACATATTGGTAGCCACAGTGATTTTCTTAGATATAAGGAAAAAAAAATATTAAGGAGAATTCCATTGATTAATAAAATTTATAATTGGAACATTCTAGAATCGAGTTGTATTACTATTGATTCCCCATGTGAAGGAATTGTATATTTTGAGTATATTCCAAATATTGAACTCTCAAGTACCATTGAACCATTAACGAAATTGAATAAAGACCAATCTTACAATAATATAATAGGGATGATTAAGTTTATAACACTAAATGAAGACGAAGTAGAACTAACTCCCATTTACACAATAGATAAGTTGAAGATTAATACTTGCCTAGGAGATAATAGAAGAGTAATCACTGATATAAACGTATGGACAAGGATTTTTTCAAAGGAAAACAAAAAATTTTCGAATTTATTACCTGCTTGGATAGAATTACATGGAAAGAAAATAATTCTTACAATTCCAAGCAGGGTTTTGTATAGGATAAATTGTTTTATGGTTGATGATTTACTTGAGTTTTGGGATAGGGTTGTTGACACTCAAAATGAACTTTATTATAATTACAAATGGACCAAGGAAAGAATTGTATGTGATACACAGATTTCGGATGGATATATGCATAGTGGTAGGTTTTTAATTTTATTTGTTTGATTGATTAACCATATTTTTAGGTTATCCAATATTGACACACTTAGACATAGTTGAAGAGCACTTGGAAACTGGCGGATTATTAGATTTGAAAACTTTGAAAAAAGAAGGGAATTGGGGAATATATCATGAATTAGGTCATAATAGACAATCTGATTATTGGACATTCAACGGAACAGAAGAAGTTACTGTTAACTTATTTACAATGTATTCGTACTATAAATTACATCCTAATTTGTATCCTTTTAACATTAGTTATGTCATAGACCAAATCAGTCTTGGAATAGAATATCTGCTTGAAATAAATTCCGAAAAAGAAGTCCCTGAAAATATGGAGCTGATTTTTAGAGAAAAATGGATGACAAATCACGGGATCGCATTCTGCAATTATTTAATTTTGATAATTTTATTTGGGTGGGATACATTTAAAACGGTTTTCCAAGTATATGATAGATTGTTAGAGATTGACAAGGAAATAATTCAAACACAAAATAACGAACAAAAAATGGCTACTTGGATAATTATTTTCTCTTCAGTAGTAGGAGTTAATTTAAAGGACTTTTTTTTTCAGTGGGGATGGTGGTTTTGCATGGAAAGCGCCAAATCAGAAATTGACATTCAAACACTGTGTGTAAGAATACAAAATCACTTAATGAATATAAAAAAAATTTACGTGAAAAGTGAGGTCTCAAAAGACGATATTATACTGGGATACGAGGATTTGGCTTTGATTAATGGCTGGGAAAGTTGGAGGATTGACTCACTTGAAGCATTACTAGATATTCAATACTAAAAATATTAATTTTTGGGTGAAAAGCAAATATGGAAAAAAGCTTATCTAGAAGTAGTTCAAAAAAAAATACTGAAAGGACTTATTCATCAAAGGATGTGGCCCCCAAAAAAAACGTGACAATAAAGGACGATTTTGAAATGAACGAGAATGAACTCGACCTAAAAGAGAAATATGATGGCTTAACGGATGCGGAAGATGAAAAACTAATAAAACAACTTTCTCGGAAAGAGAATTCTATTAAAAAGATGAATAATACAGACTTAGGTAGCAAGTCTGAAAAGTCATATTCAATTAATAGTCGGCAGGTTGAATCCGAATTTGAAAGCGAGGATTCATATTCGAGTAGTGAAAGCCTCTCTGATAAAACTAGTGAAAGCTCTGATATGTTTAGTGATGATAACTTATATAATAACAGACAATCTCTCGAAAAGTTTGACATTAGGGAGTTACAGCCAATGGAAACACTTTCATGGTTGAAAAAACACGGATTAAACAAGATGGCGTTCATTATATCCAAAGAAAGAGAAAACAAACTAGTTGAAAAGGTTCGAGATGAAGCGATTATGAATCTTTATAATTCTAACACAACACAATTTGAACAAGGATATATAAAAAATCTTTTTTTGTTGTCATTAGATAACACAAAAAATAAGGTAGAATTTGAAAATATATTAAGCCAACCTAAACAAGAAAACGACAAAAAAGATTTACAAATCAATGATATAATTGAACCTATAAATGAAAATAAATATCCTTTTACACCTGATGTAAGTGATAATATGGCCAGAAGAAGGTATATTAAACCCAAATTGGTTAATAGATTGGAAGTTACTGAGGAAGGGATTTCAGGTGAAAATGCTCTTGCATTCCAGAAATATATTAGAGACCTTCAGGAGGAAGTAAAAATGAAGGATGAAAAGCTAAAATTAAGAGAAATGGAAAGAGATAACGCAAGACTTACACGTGACCAATTAACCAGAGCCGTAAAATCGTCTCTTGAAATTGGTAGTGGTGCTGGGAAATTAGACAATTTATTTAAAGATGTAATTAGGAGAAATCAATCATATGTTTTCCGACTACTACGATATCAGGCAAGGATGGAATTGAAGGGAAGATTAGGCTCCGAAATTTTTGCTGGTGCCTCCCTTATCAAACACATAATTTTGAAAAGAATTAAGTATGGATTTTCACAATTATCAAAAAATGCAATGTTAAAGAAAGATGAAATGTTTTGGAAAAAAGATGTTGTTAATAACGAAGATGTTGCTACAAATATTATTTCAATGTTTAAAAATATACTTTCTTGTTACAAACTGGCATGCATTGTGCAACATAATCACATATCTGCGATTAAGAAATTCCTTTATATTTGGAGCAAATGCTCAAATCTTAAGAATGAGATGACAAATGGATCATCTAAATTAGGGGCTTTTTCTCGAATAAATGGAAATAGCACATTACGTGAGTTAAAGATAGCTGCAGATACGAAATCTAAGCTCTTGTCTAAAATAGATAAAGATAGATTAAATAAAGCAAAAAAAGGCTTTTTCTCTGAAGATAATATCACTAAAATTAAAAGCGACACTAACATTTTGGGTGAAGATCTTAACAATAGAGAAATTCTTAATAACATCAATAATACTCTGAGTTTTATTCCTGATGAGAAACTTAACCACTTAACAATGTTAATAAATAAGACTCAAGAACAAAAAAATATTGATAAATTTAGGAACTTAGCGCTTTCGCATCTTGCAAATGTTATTAAATTGTCTTGTGAGGTAAAAAATTCCAAAGAGTCTACATGCAATGATACAATTAACAAGATAACAAATTTAAATTCAGATTACAGAAGTAAGTTGCTTTCTTCTTTTGAAAATTTAATCTTTAAAAAGGAGCAACTTGATATTATTAAGGAGATAAAAGATCATGCAAATGATAAATTTAAGCAGCCAATAAATGCTCCTGATTGGATACAAGAAAAACACTCAAAACTTCTGGAAGATTTTTATTCGAATCCATTCTATCCTATCTTTGTAAATGAATACAATAAACGCATCTTTATGGACTATAAAGAAAGTAGTGAGGAAAGTGAAAGTAGCGAAGAATATGAACCAGAAGTTGATGAATACGAAACGGAAAGCGAATATGATGTATATTATTATTCAAAGGAAGGACCTGAATCAAAACCTTTTGCCGTTCAAAAACAGTTAAGTAGCGAAATTCATATTGATCCAGAAAAGCTTGATTTAGAAGTTTCCAAAACTGATAACGTATATATATGTGACGAAGCAGATCAATTTGAAACAGTATATTATTATGATGAAAATTATTTTAGAAATGCAGATTTTGATTCGGATGGTAATCAGATAATTTATGTTGATCAGTCAAATAACATAATACAATATCCTTACCAAGTGGAAAATGTTCAGGGGGAAACGGAAATAGCATATGAAGAAGTCACAGGCAACCTAGAAAATGGGGTCATTGAAGAGGGAAATGAATTTGTAAATGACACAGAAATAACTGAATTACAACCGCCCAATGAAGATTGCCCAGAAAGTGTCAATAATGACAAATTTGAAATCGAAGATTATGACGATACAAAAGAGGAGACAAATGAAGAAGAAATAACTCCAAATTCAACAGTAGTTGAACCAGAAGCCACACAGTTATAAACCACATTTTTTAATTCCAGCTTAAAATACACAATTTAATTTATCTTGAATTATTTCTTTCCCATTTTTTAACATGCTACCGCCATAACTAAGGATTGTATAGCCAAGCTGGCGGCGCCAATTTTCAAAAAAAATGTGAAATTAATGAATTTGAAAACGTTCATTTAGTTATTCGAATACACAAGTTGTTGGGGGAAATAGTGACTTTTAAATTGCAAAGTTTTCTTAAAGTGCTTCTTACCCCATTTAAATTTTGTGAATTCATTCGTTCAGACAACACTACTGCAAGCAATATAAGTTTAATATTTAGAGAGAAACCTTAGTACTTGTAGATAACAACCACACATGTTCTTGGGAAATCCACAAATTTCCATTAGGCAAGACGAGATTGTTAAACAGGGGTGGCTTTACAAACAAAGTCGATTTCTAAAGGATTGGCGTAGAAGATGGTTTGTCTTAACAAAGAACTACATTGCGAGCTTCAAAGACCAAAGAAGCCTTTCTACTCCTACAGAATCATTAATGCTCTCTGAGTGTCTAACTGTTAGATCCGCGGATGAAGATACGAACAAAGAGAATTCATTTAGGGTTGATACCCCAAGCAGAGTTTTCTTTTTAATAGCTGAAAACCCAATTGAGAAAGAGGAATGGATTGGGCAAATAGGGAGACAAATGATTAGACCCACTGTATATCAACATGACTACTAGATTTGGTAGGGGAAACAAAATACATTGAAATTCGATTGACTCTATAGCTCAGGGTGTAGCCTTTTACACACACTTCGTTCCATATTGCATCGTAACTATTTTTTTTTTTCATCCACTTTCTCTCCAATACTTTTTTGTATAGATTCTTAAAAAGCGGGCACTTGGATTAGTGGCAATTCAAAAGATATAAAGGATCAGGCGCCTGCACACCAGACTCTAATTCGTACACGGCATGCCCGAGGTTATAAGTAAAGATATTGTGAGGATATTTTACTTTATTTCATTTCAGAAGTAATATAGTATTTTTTTTTTTGAAATTATTTTCCAAATTTATTTGAAGTTTTTGCACTGAGGTTTAACTATGCCTTCTATCTTGTCAGTAAAAGCACGTGAGATATTGGATTCTAGAGGAAATCCAACCGTGGAAGCAGAAATCGAAACTGAGCAGGGAATATTCAGAGCATGCTGTCCATCTGGAGCCTCAACAGGTATATATGAAGCTAAAGAACTACGCGATGGGGACGAAAAAAGATATCTTGGTAAGGGCGTACAAAAGGCTGTTGACAATGTAAATAAGATAATTGGGCCTGCATTTATTGGAAAGGACCCAACACATCAAAAGGAACTAGACACCATGATGACTGAACAGTTGGACGGTTCAAAGAATGAATATGGTTTTACAAAGTCTAAGCTCGGTGCTAATGCAACGACAGCGGTTTCATTTGCTCTTGCCAGAGCAGGAGCAGCAGCAAGGGGCCTCCCATTATACAAGTATATTGCAGAATTGGCAGGAAATGATACTAGTAAATTTGTTATGCCAGTACCATCATTTAATGTTTTGAATGGGGGGAAACATGCAGGTAATGCTCTTGCTCCACAGGAGTTCATGATTTTTCCGGTTGGTGCACCAAACTTCAAGGAAGCACTTAGATACGGTGCAGAAGTCTACCACACTCTCAAGTCAGTCATCAAGAAGAAATATGGATTGGGAGCTACCAATATTGGCGATGAAGGTGGTTTTGCTCCAGATATTGCTACCCCAGAGGAAGCACTTGATTTGATTACTGAGGCAATTAGTATTTGTGGATATTCAGGGAAAATCAAAATTTCCTTAGATCCTGCAGCATCTGAATTCTTTGTTGAGGATAAGAAGTGCTATGATTTAAGCTTCAAGTGCAAGAACTCCAATAATTATCTTTCAAGTCAAGAATTAACGGAAATGTGGAAGAATATTTGTTCAAAATATGATATCGCAAGTATTGAAGACCCATTTGACCAGGATGATTATGAAGCATATGCATCATTGACAAACCAGGTCGGCGAAAAGGTTCAAATTATGGGAGACGATTTATTTGTAACTAACATGACCCGTCTCAAAATTGGCAAGGATAAAGGTGCATGCAATGCTTTGCTGCTAAAGGTTAACCAAATCGGTACTGTTACAGAGGCAATTGAGGCTTTTGATCTTGCAAGATCATTTGGGTGGGGAATTCAGGTCTCTCACAGATCTGGAGAGACTGAGGACACATTTATCGCAGACTTAACTGTAGGGTTAGGAACTGGTCAGCTTAAAACTGGAGCACCTTGCAGAAGTGAGCGTGTCGCTAAGTATAACCAGCTCATGCGTATTGAAGAAGAACTCGGTAGCAACTGCACTTTTGCAGGGGTTAATTTCAGAAAACCAATCGCAAGAATCAGATAAGTACATGATTTGTAGGATAGAAATCGTTTAAGTTTTTTTTCCACCTGAGTTTTAAGTTTTAGATTTTTCTCTCTTTCAAAGATAGCATTAAAAATAGTACTATTGATATGTCCATCCCGATGTGAATGTAAATAGAGTATATGATATCGAGCTTTCTGCTGACGTATAGCAACATTCTGCCGGCAATTGCTAACGAAACTGTTGATAGTGCCGAGAAGGTGATAGAGGTGAAATGTATTAGCACAAAAAAGTGATAAAGTGAATATAATGCAGAGGAAATGATACTTGCAAGTTCAGTGTTTTCTTTGTAGTTAATTTGCCCACTTTCGATATCCTGACACTTTTCAATTAAATAATTGCTATGATCTCTTGCCATTAGAAAGTCTGAATAATTATCTCTGATTTCGTTAATAATATAATTTGACCGTAAATTTGATTCGTTTTGAATTCTTAATGACATGGTTAATTCTTTATAAACAAAAGATCTCCAAAAAAGCTCTTCTATAATTGGATTAACTATTGAAAAGTAGATACTTGAAAACCAAATAAAAAAACTAAGGCCATCTTTTGGATCTTTTATTATCCCTTCTTTTATTAGTCCATCTCTGATTCCTTCAATTTTTAAAAGGTCGAATGCTGGAATTATTTTTGATACTTCTAATAGCAAAAAAAGGCATGCGGTCCCAGAAGCCGAGGTAAAAAAGCAAATATATATGCACTTCATTATGTCAAAATTTTTTCCATATTCTATAACATCACTTAAATTGCTTCTAAGAAATTTGAAGCCGTAACAAAATGTTGGGACAAGAATCATGCATATAAAATGCATACTATACATTGCGAACAACCCATTGGAAATAAAACCTAACCAAAAAAGTGCGTTCAAACAAGGAAGTATCCCAACAATAAGAATTTTAATAAATTGTATATTTTTAAATTTTGAAATCATTAAATTGATTCTTTATATTCATCTATTCACTAGTTGTTGTAAATATAAATCAATGTATAATATGTGATTTAATAATCTTTGCAAATATATTTGGCCAGTTTAAATGAATAATTTTTGTTATACTCAGTTATAACTTCTTTAATGAATGATTACTAGGTTTTGGTTAATAAAGATCTAAAATTTCTTCCATTCTATTCCAGTAACATTATTTCTCTTATCTTGGCAGATCTGGTGAGAAATAACCCACCAATTGTGCCGAAAGTAAGACTATAGGTTTTAATTATTTAATAACGAAGAAAATGTGGAATTAATAAAAAAAAAAATTAGTCTTTTTATCGCCTTAAATTATTAAGATGAGTTTGGCGGTAACATGCGGTAGTTAAAGGTGCATGTGTGTTCTGGAGTGGGTTTAGGGAGGTAGTGAATAGTTAAATGTAATTTTTATTAATTAAAATTCAATTAAAAATAAGGTAATTTTAAGGAATTAAAATTATTATTACTAGAATATCTTATAATTTATTTTGTTATTTTTGTGGGTGGTATGTCAAGACTTGACCAGTTGAAAAGATAAACGAATTTTCTCTTAAGATTTATGATGGAAAATAATATTTTCGGAATTTAAGGTAACTATTATATACTAAAATTAATGGAGAAAATAATAGATGAGTAACAACAACATTAATAATGCCAAAGGTGAGGTTGTTCTTCCACTTCTAGAGCTTGGCAAGGTCAAGGAAAGATTCAAAAATGATAACTCTATACAAAGGATAAATCAACTATACAACAATGATAACTTAGATTCGTCCTCTAGTAGCCGTTCAAGTGTTTTTTCTGCCAATTTGTCAATACCTCAGGAACCAGAACTTGGTGTGAATAAATCAATATCAACTAATTATGGAGACATATCTGCTAACCAAATAAAAAATAGGATGTTGGGAAAACATTGTTTTAGTCTAGTTCAAGTTGATTGGGACTCAGATAAAGAAGATAATCTTAAACATTCTAGCAGTTTAATGAGTGTTGAAGACTATTTCAGTAATAATATAAAGTACAATTCTGCAATTCTCGGAACTAAACAAAAAATTGACTTAATGGAAAAACGAAGCTATGATTCTGAAACTTCTCTCATTCACAAAAAAGTTAAATCTCCAAAGAAAATTATGGAGAAAGTCAAGTCCAAACTACAATCTCTTATTAAGTTGCATGAAGAAGAACATTCACTAAATGTAAAAAGTAATATTCATCGATATGATTTAAGCTCAGGTAAAGATAGCCAAAAGCCAAAGGTTAGCAGTGCAATTTCCGGATTGAGTTCAAGTAAAAGTAATATAAAGGATAAATTTATTGAAAAAAATGGCTCTAAATTGATAGGTTTAAATAGCAATCTCGTTTCCAAAGATAGTAAACCTGCTTTTAATAAAGTCAGTATAAAAAAAAGTGCAATATTAAATGGAATAAGCCTTAAAAGCCAGAATTTTGAGAAAGAAGCCAAACTTGAAAAGATAAGTTTAGATCAGGACAATAATTTAAATGATAAATCGGAATTTACTGCCAAGAAATCAACTAATGAAGAAATAAAAAATATTAAATTAGTTTCAAAAGCTGAATTGAATAACACTAATTTAATTCCAGTAAATGACAAAAAATTAGATGAGTATACCGAAAAAAACTTTATTAATAATACAACACATGAAATTAAAGTTTTCAATAAATTTGATTCAGAAAGGATTGAAGAATTAGGCGAGACAAAAATTTCGTCTCAAAATTCTCCAGAAGATCTAATTAAAACATCAGTTTCTTCTGATTGTCAAATTTCCAATGATAGCGGATTAATAGACGAATTGAAACAGGATTATAACCTAATAATCGAGGATTCCCCAAGTAATACTAAATGTTCAAAAGGTGAAGACAATTTTAATGAACAAAGAGGCATTAAAGTAAACAAGTTAATTTGCAAAAATGATCAGGGGGACAACTTGAATTTAAGTAACGAAAAAAATACAAAAGAACCAGAGCCAAACAATCAGGGAAAATTAGAACACAAAAATAAGATTAACATTGATCAAGTTCCATTTAACGAAGAGGTAAAGTGCAATGAAAAAACACAAGAAAAAATTGAGTTAAATATTGAACAATCTAAAATAAATAACACAATAGTAACTGAACAAATAGAAGAAAAGAACGAGAAAACAATACATTCAGAAGGAAATTTTAAAGATGGAAATGATAAAAATGATATATTAGTAGAGGCTAACAAACCAAAGACAATAAGCGATTTAAAGCATGATAAAAAAAGTGAAGATGATAATGAAACAAGTGGTGAACAAGTAATTGAAGATAAAAAAATAACAGGTGATTCTGATTTAAATTACAAAAAACATCAAGACTTTCAAGAGAAAAAAAGTGATGAAAAGTATCTGGAAGGTTCGAAAGATACACCAAAGCAAACAATCTCGGATACTAAGGAGGAATTAAAACTTAAAGATTTGAGCTCAAATAATGCTCAAAAATCAGAAGATCAAGCAAAATTAGATAATAATAATGATGAAAAATCTGCTCAAAGAGACATTCTTAGCGATATACTGGAGTTGAAAGATGGTGCTCTTATGGAAAAGCCAAAAACTGAGGATGCAGATAAAATTGAGCTTGAAGTAAAAGATTCTTCAAGTTTAGAAGAGAGATCAATAGATGGGCTTATTATGAATACTAATTTGGAGGAGATTTCAAAAATTATCCCTAATGAACTTAAATTACAAATTAAAAATCATGGTGTTAAAGATGAAGTCAATTTTCAGGAAGAACTAAAACTAAAAGTAGAGGAAAGAGAAAATCTTAGGAAAACGTTAAAAGAAGAAAAAGAACCTGAGTCAGACCAAAAAATAATTTTTGAAGACAAAAGTAACGGACAAGAAATATCAAATCAGACACTAACAAACTTAAAGCAAGACAATAAACAGAAGTCTAAAAGTACACCTAAATTTGCACTATTAGAAAGTAATAACAACTCTATAAATAAAACTGAACCAAAAAAGAAGAATTCTATAATAAATGGGAAAACTCCATGTATGAATCAAATAGAATCAGGCGATGAGTTAATTCAAAATGATAAATTTGATGAGAATTCTAAAAATAAAATTAAAGAATCTGCTGAACGAAATAAAAATAATAATTTGGAAGAAATGGACTTTAAGGATGAATTGAAATTATTTTTTATTGCTAAGTCAAACGAAAAGAAACAGAATAAGGCTCTAAATGCCGTTTCCGAATTAGATTCTGCAAAAACTAATGGACTTAAAAAAGATGATAAATTTTCTGCAAAATTAAACTCTGAAAAAGATGCAGTAAGTAAAGAATTAGTAAATAAAGAAAAGAAAATGGATAATAATCCAAAATTCAACATAATAGAAAACAAACTAGCAAATAAAACTAATTCTAGAATAATTCAAAAAAATGCCACAGATAATTCTGTTAAATTTACCAAAAAATATAGTGAAAAACCTAACAAACAACCTCCTGCTGTAAAATTTATAGTAGAGAACAATTTAGTGTCCGATGAGATAGAATTAAAGAATAATAATAAGGACTTACTCCGAGGTAAGGGTAAACTGGCCGTGAATACTAAAAAGGATTCACAGAAGAAAATAGGTGAAATGGAACCAACGAGTAGTGTAGATATTTCAAATCCGAATCAAAAATGTGAAATAATTAAACCAGTAGCCAATCAGAAATATGTGGATCAAGTATTTAACAAAGGGTCAAAAAATAACAGCCCTCCAGAAAAAGGTGAAAACAAAGATATATTAAAAGGGAAATGGAACGAAACAATCAAGGATAGAGATAAAACAAATATATTTTCCTGCAAAAAAAAAAATGATCAAGCTCAAAAAATGTCAAGTGAAGTTATTAACACAAATTTTGATATTAATTTCAAAGACTCAAGTTCTATAAAGAAAGGTAATGACTTTCAGGTAAATAGTACAATCGACTCAGATAGCAAAAAACTCGTTTCCAAAGCTAGTTTGAAGAAAATAATTACTCTGGAAGATTGTATAGACCCAGAACTTTTACAAAATCAAAATAAACCAAACATAAAAAAAGGGTTGGTTAAAAGGTCAGATTCGAGTATATCTTTTAAAGGAGATAAAGTTCAAAAGCAATTGTTAAGCCAAAGAAAAAGGGCACTTTTAAGAAATCATTTAACTGCCCCAATATTGCAATATAGAATTTATAGCAATAACAATCAAATTAATATAACAGATAATTTAACTAGGGGTGAAACAAGTATTGGCATAAATGAAAAGTCAAAAGTTATGTTTTCACAATTTAGAGATGTTTTTAGTAAGTTATGTAAAGTATTCGGAAATAGAAATGAAGAAAGTAATCAAATATATGATAGAGATCATAATTTAGATATTCAAGCTCAAAGAAAAAAATCATTCGGACTCGAATTAAAACCTTTTATACACAGATATAATTTAACCAACGAAAATTCAAATTTTTCACCAGATTCGAAAATGAATCAACTAGAACCCCCGAGACAATATGAAAATCATCTAAATAAAGAAAAATTCAGTAATAAACAGGTAAATTCTAGTGAGAGCAGAAAGTTGGTTGCTATTGAAAAATTACTTTCATCAGACTTTTCTTCAATAGATCAAAACAATAAATCACTTGAAAGATCATCTTTAAATAAATTAAAGTTAGAAAATAGTAGTTCTAAAAGGCTTCTTAGAAGGATTTCAAGGAAAAAGATAGCAAACAGAAATATTCATAATGTAGTTGACCTTAATAAGATTTCAATTAGGAGCCCAAGAAATGAAGGTATGGTGAATACCACAAATAAAACATTAAAAATAAATTTAATGGAAAATATATTAAAATCAGAGCACCAAATTCACCAAATGGAAGCTTTAGAGAACAAGAAATTGACTAGAAACAAAAGTATTGGTTTAGATAGTGACATAGGTACAAGCACCATTAATAAGTACGAAGATATTTATATGAAAAATAGAACTAGGAGAAATTATTTTAAGCTACTCAGAAATTACTTCAATGGTTATAAGGCTGAAAATTATAATACTGGGTCAAATTGTTCCTGCCACATTTGTAGTAGGCATGAGATCAATGACAGCAAAATCGATCCAATTACACTGCATATTATTAAAGAAGAAACTAAACTTAGAAAAATGAAGCAGGATAATGCAAATATCATGAATAATGCACACAAATTTGATTATTGTAATAACTATCCAAAACATTACCACAAACATTATCACTATAATGGAACCAAATCATTCAAACTAGAAAAGAAGCATAGAAAGTCAAGTTGCAAACATAGGCATAAAGGTAAATATAAAGATAGATGTAGACACAATGAAAGACGACATCAAAGGAAATTAAAAAAAATTGAATTAGATAAGGAAAGAAGTAAGGCAAATTATATATGTTCAGAAAATATACAGAAAGAAGATAAAGATTTGAAAATAACTAACAACAGTAGTAATATATATAGTTCCAATGATTTTGCTCAATTAAAGGGCCAAATAGAACTAATTTTGAGAGAATATGGTGTAATAGATAGAGTTTCAAAACCAGAAGTTAATTCCAACCCTCAAAATTGTAATATTTTAATTGAAGCTAATGAAATTTCAATGTTAAAAAAAATATTGTCGGATACTAACGAACTCTTGTCACAAAATATACAAGATATAAAAACAATTAAACCTCAAATAATTAAAGGAAACTCACCATATTTGTATACTGGTGAAAAACAAAAAAATACGGATTTTTCAGGGGAGTTAAGTACAAAGGACAAAATAGAAAAGAAAAAGGGAACTGAAATACACAAACCTTTGATTTCTCCAAAGAACGATTTGGAAAGAGCAATAATGCATAGAAACATTATGCAAATGAAACTAGATCTTGATAGAATTAAAGAGGACGAATTGAGTAGAATAATGAACATTAAAATGATAAGAAAATATTCAAAGAATGGACAAAGAATTGCTAGAGAGAAAAAAAGCGTTGCGAATATTAATAAGTCAAGAAATTTAGAAAATTCGGATCTTAATAGGTTAGGTAGCTTAAAAACGGTTAAGAAAACAATTTTAAAATCTTCAAAACAACAGTCTGATACTAAAAATCAAAGTAGTTCTTGGTTTTCAAGCTGGTTTGGATACTCTGAACCTAATAATGAAATTCAAGGAAACAAAGATCAAATAACGGATACTAAGGCTATTAATCAAGAAACACTAAATGAAGGGGGTGAAATTAATAATCAAGTTCAAATTAAGAGATCAAATCTTAATAGCAATTCTTCACCAAAGGCAAAACAAGCAAACTACCCTCCTCCGCCTCTTCAAAACTATTATATTGAAAACAAGTCTAGCAATAATAAATATTTTAATAGTTCGAAGTCAGACGCAAGGGCTACTAAAGCGACATCAAATGATGATGAAAGCTTAGATATAGAAGATTTCATTGATTTTTCGGATCGGGATATTTCTAAACCAAAAAATAAACCCGAAATAGAGAAAAGGCCAGAAGAGAACTATATTAAGGAGACTGGATTAATACCGGAGGTAGAAAACCAAACAAATGGACAAGAAAGTTCATTTTGGGGATGGTTTGGATATTCAAATACTCCGGAAAATCCAAAAACCAATGTTAAAATGGCAAAGACTACACAAAAAAATATAACTAAAAATAATCAGCCAAGACTAAAAAGGAAGTCTTCAAACAATCAGACTCTAAAAGATAATAATAAAAACTATGAAAATAGTGGCAATTTCTCTCAAGTAATTTCCTCACCCACGCCCACACCTACACCCACACCCACACCCACACCTGCACAAGAAACATCCTGGTTTAGTGGCTGGTTTTGGGGTGCAGCAGAGACCCCTCCTGCTCCTCCACCAACCCCTATTGTAAAAACGAACGACAAACCGGAAACGAATTGGTCTCCACCCCCTCCTTTAGTACCGACAGATAATTCATCTGGCATTCAAGCTCCAATAGAAAATGGGTATAACCAAGAAACTCAGCAACCACCACCCCCGCCTCCTACTCCGGCTCCTGCAGAAGAAACTTCTTGGTTTAGTGGTTGGTTTGGTGGAACTGCAGAACCAGCAAAAGTAAATATTTCAAAGGAAAAGTCTGGAATAAAAAATAATGGACAAAGAAAGGAAAGTTCTGCCAAAAGCAGAAATATGCAAAAAAATAAAGAGAATAAAAACAATATATCATCCATTAATAACTTCCCTTCTATAAAAGTTTCTCCTGCACCTGAGCCTAAATCACCACCTCCTGCGGAAAATTCTTCTTGGTTTAGTGGTTGGTTTGGAACATCTGAAACAACCCCTGCTCCTCCTCCAACTCCTATAATGAATTATAATTCAGAATATATAAATGTTGCTGCAACAGATTCACTTCGGGCACCAGCAGTCTCTTCTCCGCCTCCTGCGGAAGAATCATCGTGGTTTGGGAGCTGGTTCAGTGTTACCCCGGACCCCTCAGCCCAAAATTCACCGCAACAATCTCCCAAAAGATCAAATTCAATTAACCCAAAAGCTAAAAGTGCAGCGGCCCTAGAACAAACATATTACACACAAACTCCTGCTCCTCAATCACCTGCAGAGGAATCATCGTGGTTTAGTGGGTGGTTTGGCACATCAGAAACAACTCCTGCTCCACCTCCGACTCCAGTTGCAATGGGAAACTCAGAACCTATGAATATTTCTAAAGAAAATACGAAGCAAGTTTCCATGCCTTCATCTCCACCGCCTGCACCTGCACCAGCACCTGCAGAGGAGTCATCGTGGTTTAGTGGGTGGTTTGGAACATCAGAAACAACTCCTGCTCCACCCCCAACTCCAGTTGCAATAGCAAACCCAGAACCTATGAATATTTCTAAAGAAAATACGAAGCAAATTTCCATGCCTTCATCTCCGCAGCCAGCACCAGCACCAGCACCAGCACCAGCACCAGCACCAGCACCTGCAGAAGAGTCATCGTGGTTTAGTGGGTGGTTTGGCACATCAGAAACAACTCCTGCTCCACCTCCAACTCCAGTTGCGGTCGCAGGCCCAGAACCTACAAATATTTCTAAAGAAAATACAAAACAAATTTCTGTACCTTCCTCTCCACAGCCAGCACCTGCACCTGCAGAAGAGTCATCTTGGTTTAGTGGGTGGTTTGGAACATCAGAAACAACTCCTGCTCCTCCTCCCACTCCAACTGCAACAGAAAACCCAATACAAAACGTTTCTAATGAAAACAATCTTCAGGTCCCATACACTTCTAGTCCTATCCCAAGTTCCACCCCTTCACCACCTGCGGAAGAATCTTCATGGTTTGGGGGATGGTTCGGTGGATCGGAATCTACTCCCCCTGCTCCCCCTCCGTCCCCCTCAGCAGCACAAGAATCTAGCTGGTTCTCTGGGTTCGGATGGTAAATTTATATAATCTAAAAATGTAGAAAATGAATATTCTACATAATGGTCTAAATGCCTCAAAATTATTAGTTAGGATATTTAACGAATCTTTTTTACATAAATCTGTCATTTCCTCATCTGAAAAAATGAATACATACATATCGGCGCTCACAATGCGCGCGCGCGGCCTTCTGAATACGGGAATCTAAAATAATTAAGACTTGGCAAAAAGTGTGTTAATAAGTGGGATAAGAATTTATTATTTTAAAACAAACAACATATGAATTTTTATGGGAAAATATAAATATATCCACAAACAGCCCAATCTTATTATGAATAGTTTTGATGATTTATTATCGGTTTGGTAAATATTTAAGTTTTCAATGAGCTTTTCAAGGAGATCATCTGGGGGATTTTCATCATCTTATGATGGATCATTGGGTAATTTAACTCCTTTCTTAACACATTCAGATCCTTTGGATTCCAAGTACTTGAGCAGGTCTATGCTTGAAATTACAAGAGATGTTTGTTACAATAACTCTTCAAAAAGGAATTCGAGAGGAGGTGAATCACTGGGGAAGGAGTTTAACTATATTCAAAAAAAAAAATCAGATTTGAATAAAGCGGAAACAAATAGATTAGGTGATGACTTAAATTCTTCTATAGACACTCTTCCTCAAAAAAGAAATGATATCTCTATAGGGAATCCAGAAAACATGAGTAGGAGAAGGTTCAGTATTTCTTATGTTCAAAACCCTCCAAATAAAACAATAGACAATCAATATATTCAAAAGGATAGGGACGGTAATTGTAGAAGGGATGAAAATAATTCTGAGTATTTGCATTATAGAAAATCTTCGCAAAATTTTAAAAATAGGTCAAGCTATCAAGTTGAAAAAAAAAGTAGCCAACCATTAAATAAAAGAATGAATGTTTATCAGGCAAACCAGTTATTATGTTCACTATTAGAAAGGGACCCGTGCAGATTAAATGGCAGCGGCCTATATAGTTATAATAGCAATGATCAATCCTATAAAATCAATACATTTCAAGATGGATGTAAGCATTGGTATTCAAATAATAATAGAGAAATGATTGACCCTTTCTCAGACACAAATAATAGCTATATACCACAATATACGACTAATGCTAGAAGAGCAATGTACGAACTTATTGGAGCATCTGAAACTAGTAGGCCGGATCCTGACTTATCTGATGATGACTTATCTCTTCGTTTTGTTAGAGGAACTTTGATTGTATGCGATCTACGTAATAAACTACAGCTGAACGTTGTTCCTCCGATTTTTGGTAAGTTATAACTCAATTTTAATAGTTTTCCCATAACTATAATTTTAGGATATTTATATAAAAAGTCAGATAGACAGTTTAGTGTACCACCAATTAGATGGCAAAAGAGATATGTCGTAGTGCACGAGTGTCATTTGTATTGGTTTGACTCAGAATCTTCATATCGTCTTTTTGGAATAAATGCATCAAGAGGAAGTGTAAGCCTCATTTTGTTTAGAGCACAGATGGATCTTTCCCATAATAAAAGAAGGTTTTCGATCGAATTTGAAGATCTACAGAAGTCTATTGTTTTTCATGTCTGTGACAGTTCAATGGATAGAGGTCTTTGGACTGGAGCCATTCAGGCTCATTTGAAGAAAGCTATTGAAGTGAGGCACCGAACTGGGAACCATATTGACTGGAAGGCTCTTGAATTTGAAGTTTGTAGAATAAGATATGAATCTGGCATAAAAGGAAGATTCTGGAGGTGCTCAGCTGAAGCACATAACCGTATGTATGAAGTGCACCCACCAAGACACGATATTGCCAGCTTCGGCTCATTAAATAGCGTTATATGGGGAAATGATGGATATAAAAGAAATAATTCTGTATTGTCTACTGGGTCAGTTATTGATCCTGGAACGGGAACTGCCACATCTGGAAATTGGAACCGTAGGCGAACTGGCTCAATAGCATCTTCAACTGCAGGCGCTTTTGGGAACAAATATCGTGCACCTTCAATATCTGGACTCTCAGATTGTAACTTATCGCGAAAAGACTCAGTAAACATTGTTGGTGTTGCTACTTGTTCTGGAGCTAGTGGTACCTATCCTGGAAACAGCAGAAGACATAGCGCTGAAAGACATTAATAAAGAGCTAAAAATTTCTGACGAATTTATATATGGGTTTTTGAACTCTTTGAGTTAAGGACTGAATAACTGATATTTATCTTGGATCTGAAATTCATGGCCGTTGATAAGTTATTCATTTGTGTTGTTCTAGGGTATTATGTACAAGCTTATGGTTTTATATAGTCTTAAAGTCGCAATGTACAAGGATTCAAATGAAAGTATTGAGGTAGACAACTATGAATTAATTAAAACAATGATCATATTGTATAAACAACTTAAAATATAATTAATGACTTGTTATCTATAATAACTTTCTAAGACTTTTAAAATTAATATTTAAATATTTTAGTTAAACACATTAATCAAGGATAGATCTGAAAAATTCATTGAATTCTTCCCTGCTTATTAGTATATTGTGACTGCTTTCAGAATCTATGTTTTTGTTAAAAATATTTGTACTCATTTGCTTCAATAGGAATCTGATATCATTTATTGAAAATGCGTCCTCCCATTCTATTTCTCTTATAACACCTTTCATATCATCTATCGAAATAAATGAGTCGTTGTCCATGTCAAATAGATCAAAAAGTTGGTCTAAGTAACTGTAATGACTTGAGGAAAATAACGGAACTAATAAAAATGGCAAAAAATCTTTAAAATCTAACTTATTCATGCTTATTTTATCCAGTGCATTTGCAATATGAGGAAGACTAGAATTTTTTTGTGATGAAATTTCTAAAAACCAGCTCAAGTTATTTAAGTGTGATTTAATATCTGTTGAAGTCATTCCATTTGAGTTGTAAATATTTAGTACGGCATTAAGTTCATTTAAGTCTCGTGCGCTAAGACCCCAGATATTTCCATTACTCTCTTCTATCATGATTAGTTGTTCCAGATAAAATTTATCATATGAATTATCACATAATAATAGGTTCATTATTCCCATATCATTTTCTTTCTTTCTCTTAGTTGTTTTAGACTTATATTTGTTGTCCAAAATCTTTTCAGAATTGTATATTCGTGAGGAGCTTTCGTTTCCGAATGCAAGTTCTCGTCTACATCCTTCTATTAATTTTTGAATTTTATCAATGTTTTTTTGATGTCCAGATTCAAGTAAATCTCTACTTAATTGTAAATTTCTTTTATTTTGATATTGTTCTTCCTTTTGCTTTTCAAGAATTTTTAATTTTTTAAGATTTGCTTCATTATCTGTTTTAAGTTCACCTATTTGAGACTTATAATTCTTTTCTTTTTGTTTGAGTTCCGAGATTTCATTCAATAGTCTTTCAATTTCTTCTTTTAATTCCTCAGAATGATCTACAATTACCTCTTTTTTAATTGGTTGCTTCTTTGTAGGCTCAACAATTTTTTCTGAAGTTTCAACAGAAGACTTTGCTTTAACTACTTTTTTTTGTGGGCTTTGTTTTGTGGTTTTGGACTTTGGAGAGCTGGTAACTTGCTTAAACGTAAGTTTACTGGCTCTTCTTGCCCTTGCTTCTTCCAAAAGAGCTTTTGAAATAGGTTCTGGTCTTGTTGCAAGGTTTGAAATTTCTTTACTTGCAGCGGTTTGTTCTTTATTTGGCAATACTTTATTAGCTGTATCTATACTTGGCCTTCTTTTTAAATGTGTGTTAGGATTTGTAGTCTCATCTATTAATGCCCCTTTCTTAGTGTTGCCTTTTGCTCCAGAGATATTTTTTTTGTTGAGCTGTACCGGTTTAGATAAGTTGCTGCTCAGCATATTTACATTTACTCGTATTATTCATTCTTTCTTTTTCCTTTTTTTAATTGAGATTGGGTGTATAAAATCATATTAATAGTGTGCAGGATACACGCCATTGGGCATGAGATTTAATAAATAAATATGAAGAAAGTACAAAAAGTTATATTAATACTTTTATTTGTGCGTTTACATTATTTCAATAGTTTACCTAATCTGAGAATTAAATTGAACGAATAAAATGTAAAATTCGACTTATTTCTTGATTTACCGCCAAATCCTCTAGCTAAATGCCGATTTCTAGTATTACAGAATAAAATATTAGGAACAAAAACCAAAACAATATATTCTATTATTTTCGAGCTGATATGACGGGCATATCTTCTGTTGTATCTAATAACGATCAACAATTTGCCAAAAAAGTTCCAGTAGTCATTGTTGTCATAGGGTAAGCAAATAACTTTGCAATATATACCATCGTTTGAAGTTAGTCTTCATAATACAGTGATGTGTTTATTGCAAATATTTTGTAATTCTAAATCATTATTTTTATATTTATTATTGATAGAATGGCTGGAAGCGGAAAAACTTCTTTTGTAAGTGCTTTATATCATCATTTAACACAGAAGGAGTTGAAGAGAGTTTATACAGTTAATCTAGACCCAGCAGTTTTATCTTGCCCATATCCTGTAAACATCAATATTAAGAGCACTTTTGACTATAAAAAAATAATGAAGGATTACGGGTTAGGACCAAATGGAGCAATAATGACATGTCTTAGCCTTTTCGCAGTTAAGTTTGACCAGGTATTGAATATTCTTGAGTCTAAATCCGATATTGATTACGTAATACTCGACACTCCTGGGCAAATAGAAGTTTTTAATTGGTCAGCGAGTGGATCTATTATATTGGAAGGTCTTTCTATCTCTTTTCCGACAATAGTGGCATATGTTGTCGATACTGTTAGATCTCAAAAACCAGTGACGTTCATGTCAAATATGCTATATTCATGTAGCGTAATGTATAGATGCAAACTGCCTTTTATCTTGATTTTTAACAAAATTGATGTTACAGACCATCTATTGTGTACTAAATGGATGAAAGACTACGATTTGTTTTCAGATTCTGTACTTTCTAGTGATGATTCTTATATGGCAAGCTTAAGCAGATCGTCTGCATTGGCATTATATGAATTTTATAAGTAAGTTTAGGTTTAAAGCTAAACTGAGAATTTTAATAATCTTTTTTTAGGGATCTGAAGTTTGTTGGAGTGTCATCTTCTGTAGGAACAGGCATGAAGAGCTTTCTTGAAAAATTAGATGAGGCAAGCGAAGAGTTTGAGACACAGTATAGAAAATGGATTAGCGACAGAAAAGAAGCAATAAAGAAACAGAGGGAGGACGAAACCTTGCAAAAATGGAATGAAATCAGTAATATATTTAAATCAAATAACGAAAAATTAAGTAGTGATACACAAATTCCATGCATTCCCGAACATCTCGTAGAAGGTCACGAAGGAAGTAGTGAAAGCGAAGACTTAAGCGATATTGACCAAATCGAACAAGTGATGTTGAACCCAAAAGGAAAACTAAATTTCATCTAGTATATTATAAATCAATTAATCTTTAAACGGTTTTTAATTGCGACTCGCCTCGTGCAACTTTGATATATTTACAATGGACTCCGTCTTATCATGCAATTGAGAACATTGAGTAACTAAATCATAGAATGATTCGTAGTTGTTATTTATTATCTCCGCAATATATTTAAGTACATCTTCCACAGTTGCATTTGTTAATTCCTCTCTTAGAGAAGAAACAACTCTATCTAAATTCCCAATAATTTCCTCAATACTCCTACATTTTTTGGCCATATTTTCACAGAAAAATTCAAATATGGGTAAAGGGAACCTTAATGGCTGAATTTGCCTTGAGGAATTATTTTGATCAATATCTTTAATACGATCATAAATGTGGGTAATATCATGGCTCAGTTGTTGTACAGTTGTGATTTCCGATATCACTGACTCAATAGAGTCTTGCGTCCTGAATTGAAGAGATTTGATATTCTCTATTTCTTCATTTCGTCTTTCTACGCCTTTCTTATATGTACTACATAATCGAGTAATCTCAACAAGTTTATTGTTAGTTAGGTATTCAATATGTTTATCATTTCCACGTAGTTGATTTTCAATCTCGTCAAATTCAGCTTTCCAGCTCTGAATATAATTGGTTAATTGGCCAACTGTAGGGTTTAAAGGCAGATATTGAGCTTGAGAATTGACTTGCGTTTGGAGCTGACTTTGTAACTGAGAAGTTCCAAACAAAGATATTCCAGGTTCGGTATTACCAAGTACTCCTATTGAAGATGAGTTATTTAAACTTGAACCTCCGAATAAGCTTGATGTATTGGAGATTCCGGACTGTGAATTTGGCAATTGAAATGAGTTGCCTGAATTAGAAGACTGCGTAATTGATGTTCCAGTCTGAGAAGTATTTGAAGATGAATTTAGTAAATATGTTCCTACCCCAGACCCAGTAGAACCAAGCATTCCTAAACCCGTAGTACTTGTGTTTCCAATAGAAGATGGAGTAGTTTGAGAAAAAAACATATTCTGAAAATCACAATTCTTATAAAATCCCGGAATATTTTGGCTACTTAACAAATCTCAAATAGAAATTAGTGCTAATGAGATGTTCATATTACAGATGTATAGCATTATTGATCTGAAACACCTTAATATCTGGAATCATCATAATAAATACAACTTTTGGCGCCGAATTGTTTTTGCGGGGTATCGAGTAGACAGTTGTATGATCAAAATTTAAAATTGAGTACAAATTAAATAATGAGGGTTCAAAATAAGTTCAAGTTGTGAGTTAAACATTGACTTTAAGAAAATTGAAGAAATTTATGGGAATTCTTAAAATTTAGTTGGGGAATTACCATAAGTTAATAATTGTTAAAGTAAGATATTATTGCGTATATCGACGCAGATTTTAAGTTGGAAATCATGGTATCTGAAAATTTGAGTCGAAACGAGAGAAGCAGAACAACTCGTCATGAAAATATTGTCGCAGCAAAGGTCATTTCTGAGATTATTAGGACCAGTTTAGGCCCTAAAGGGATGGACAAAATGATTGAAAAAGGAGAGGTTATTATCACAAATGATGGTGCTACAATTTTAAGAGAAATGGCCGTGGTACACCCATGTGCAAAGATGCTTGTTGAATTATCAAAGGCCCAGGATGTTGAAGTTGGGGATGGCACCAGTTCAGTAGTTGTACTTGCAGGGAGTCTACTTGGAGTTGCTGAGACGCTATTAGATAAAGGTATTCACCCACAATTAATTTCTCAATACTTTATGGAGGGATGTAGTATGGTTGAGAAGATACTTAGGAACATGTCTATTAAGGTTGATTTAACAGACAAAAATACTTTGATTAAGTCTGCATGCACATCACTAAGCTCCAAAGTTGTAAGCCATAGCGCTCAACATTTGGCAAGTATTGCAGTTGATGCAGTTTTAGGAATTTCAAGGATTTGCCAAAAAAACTCTATCGTTTCTGAATCTGAAAATATGTTGCAAGACATGAGAAAAACAGTAGATTTGAAAAATATTCGCATTGTAAAGAAGCTGGGTGGTACCGTTGAGGATACAGAGCTTGTTGATGGTTTGATACTTCATCAACAAAAAGTTTCCAGAACTGCAGGAGGCCCAACAAGGATTCAAAATGCACGTATTGGCCTAATTCAATTCTGTCTTTCTGCCCCAAAAACAGACATTGAAAACAATATTGTAGTAAAGGACTATACAGCTATGGATAGATTACTAAGGGAAGAAAGACTTTTAATAGCCAAGATGATTAAGCAGATAGCGGCAACAGGTTGCAATGTACTACTTATCCAAAAAAGTATATTAAGAGAAGCAATTAGCACATTAGCATTAGATTACTGCGCTAAAGCAAAGATTCTTGTTGTTAAAGACATTGAGAGGGATGAAATCGAATTTTTAAGTAAGGCTCTCAACTGCTCTCCTATTGCTTCGCTTGACCACTTTACTTCAGATAAACTTGGCACTGCTAACTGCGTCTCAGATGAGGATTTAGATGGAAATGGTCGTATTTGTAGAATTACAGGGATCCCAGGAAAGGATATGATGACTATATTTGTGAGAGCGTCTAATTTGTTAATGCTCGATGAAACCGAACGTTGTATACACGATGCATTGTGCGTTGTTAGGAGCATTATTAAAGAACAAGCTTTAGTCCCAGGTGGTGGGGCATGTGAAAGCCAGATTTACACAGAGCTATCTAATTGGGCAAAGTCACTTTCCGGAGTAAAGCAAATTTGTATTCGTGCATATGCGCAGGCATTTGAAATTATCCCATATACACTTGCGGAAAATGCAGGCTTAAACCCCATTGAAATCGTTACTCAACTACGAAAGAAGCATTTTGATGGGGAAATTTATGCGGGAATTAATGTCAGAAAAGCAGCAGTCACTGATATCCTCAAAGAGAATGTACTTCAGCCATTACTTGTTAACCTCTCTTCTGTGAAGTTAGCCACTGAGACAGTGATGATGATATTAAAGATAGATGATATCATTCCATGTTATTAACTAGAATTCTTACTATTTTAATATTAAAAATTTTTTATTTGAATCCCTGCTGAAATTTTCTTTTTCAGTCTGCCCCCCCCCCTCACCTCAAAAATATAAATAGAGACCACTTAACTGATAGATGATTAGATTTGGGAAAGTGATAGAGGCGATAGCAGGGAGATCGCATCTAAGAAGTTTAAATCACTCATTAAAAGAAGGATTTAGATGGAGCATTAATGGGTTTTGGCTTTTTTGTCTAAATATAAAATGTTCAAACTCATTAATATGTAAAAGAATATTGGGGAATGGCCTCACTTTTAATGAAAAGCAATTGGTAAAGACAACTATTAAGGACACCATTAAAATTCTTCCACTCTCCTTTTTTATTATCATTCCCTTTGCAGAGTTTGGACTCCCTTTTGCAATAAAATTATTTCCAAACATGCTCCCTTCAACTTTCACACTTAAAAATATAAAAGAAAAGGACAATAATTCGCTTGACAAAAAAAAAAATGAACTTTTGAGGTTCCGTTCACTTATCCAGAATGTTATTTCAAATTTAAAAAAATCGGATGATTCTAGTATTAGTTCGGGGTTAAATAGTTTAGAGAAAATTCAAAGGCAATTATTGGAAAGTAAAGAATTTGATCAAAGAGAACTGCGTGAAATAATTTCCGGGCCTATTAAAGATAGGTTAGAGCTAGAAAATTTAAATATAGAGACACTTCAGTCAATTTCAAGAATAATGGGCATACCTTCTATAAAAAACAAATTCTTTTTAATGTTCATGATAAGGCATAAAATGTTGAAACTCAAAAACGAAGATAAAGATATTCTTTGGGATGGAATAGATCAAATTAACAAACAGCAGCTAGAAAAAGTGCTGGTTTCAAGGTTTATAGATAGTAAAAGAAAAGAAAATGGCATTGAAGAATACAAAGAATCGTTAATGAGTTGGATTAAATTATCTTCAATGAGTCAATTACCATTATCTTTAATTCTATGGATTCAAGCAACAAGATTAACTAGTAAAGATATCGATAAATTATCAACCTTGTAGCTCAGAGAGATTTTTTACTTTAGACCAATCTATATTTATTGCCTTTTCATTCATCATTTCTTTTATTCCGACATTTTTCCTCATAAACGCTTCTGCATTTAGTAAACATATATTCATTGGGCAATTTTGCTCCCCAGTGCAATAATTATATTCCATATTGAATGTTATTGTTTTCAAAGGCTGAACATCGCCACAGTCATATGTAATTATATCAATTACGTCAACATCATGAACCGTTTCCTTATCAGGATTTGTATTTTTTATATTGGGATTTGTCCTATTAGACTCTTCCTTCGTAAAACTATCATTTTTAAATAAATTAATATGGTCAATGATTTTTAAGTTTTCATTATCCCAGCTTGTCCCAACCCTCAATAATGGAGTTATTCCAAAATTCTCAATAATAACTCCTCTACAGTTTTTATTTGGCTTAGTTAAATATTCATCTTCAAATGAATCATCTTCATTTCCAATTTTTAAGAATTGCTTAAATAATTCTAAGTGATTTGAAATTAATTCTTTATTTTCATCAAATAGAAGATATAACAATTTAGATGTGGAATCAAATATTTTCAAATCACTAAGCAAATGCATTATACTTGAAGAAAAGTAATTTAATTTAGTCTTATTTCTTATTATTATGTCAGGAATTGAACTAACTAACTCCGAAAAAACAATCAACATTGAATATTTTGATAAGTTGAGTGTCTCAATGACCTTTTCGTAATTTATCAACTTCTTTTTGTTATTAGATTTTTCCAATTTTTTATAAAAAGTTAGCAAAAGAATGACCTCAACCACTTTTTTGTTGTTTATACATTTAAAATTAATACCTATTGGTGATTTGTCGCCTTGAATGATTCCTATATCTGGTAGTAGTATTCTAAGCCAATAAAAAAGCCTAATTTTTCTAACTTGCTTGCATGTTTTAAATATTTTGCTTTTGTGCTGTTTAAGATAATTATTTCTCGATAAACACTCATTTTCAAGCATTACTGTTATTATTTTTGAAAGAACTTCAATTTTTATATTATTACTTACTAATTTTAATAGAAATAATATTGCAACTTCAGAAATTGGGCAACATAGTGGGCAAATATTATTTATTAGATCAATTATAAACTCTTTTAGAATTACTTCATCTGCTTCATAGTTATTAATTGTAATTGTAATTTTTTCAATTAAATGATAAAAGGAAGGCAATAGTGAGTAGCATTTTTTCACCCATTTCTTTAATTTCCCCGATTTAATATTACTATTATTATTTAATTGCTCAAAATTTGTTAAAATTTTTATCATTTTATTTGCAGAATTCCTTTCATTTTTATTTTTAGTTCTTGATTTTTCTTGAAAATATTTTAAAATCCTGTTTCTTATAGGGATATCTACAGAAATATGTTCAAGTACAACTTTAGATAAAGAACTGTGATAGATTTCATTATAATGATTAAATGAATCTATTAAAGTTGCGTTTTCTCTCTGTAAATGCTCATCTTCAACCAAATTATAATGAACATCCCAATCAAAATGCATCTTGGATAGTAAAGAAAGTAATTCTTTAAAATAGTCGCAAATACTTTCATTAAACACTATTATTGATTGTGTTAAGTAGTCGTATTGATTCTTCCAATAATTTGATATTAAATAAAAAAATATCAAAATTCCACCTACTCTACAAATTTCCAAAGAAGGTAGCTCAGAGCCATGCGTTGCCTGATGCCTTATTTCTACCAAAATTTGAGGAATTCCCAATTCAGCTGATATAGCACTTATTGATCTAGCGTAAAATTGTAATTGGCATTGATCCACAAATAAATTGATTATTCGTATGATTGTCATACAATATTGATTCTGAATAGAGAGAGATATGCCGGAATAATAAATATCTGAAGCTCCATCTCCGTCAATAATATTTTTCTGGTAAGTTTTCATTTCTCCATTTGAAAGATTTTCCACTAAAATTTTGAAATTTTCATTTAAACACCCAGATTTAACTCCTTCGCTAATAAAACTCCAATCCCATATTCTATCTTGAAGCATTGCATGTAAAATATATGAAGTACTAATTACCGCAATTGGGCATTGCTTTGTAATCCCATGGCTTCTTTCTTCCCATATCTTTAGTCTGTTAAGTGCCAAGTGTTTCGAATTTAATTCAGAATCAATTAGCCAAGAAAATACTTCAAAAAATTCATTCTTACTATACCAAGGTACAGATCTTTCATTTGAATTAATAGCAAATGCCATATATTTAGCCTATAGTAATGATGAACTGTTATATTTACAAAAATTTGTATCACAAAATTCTTGTCAATTCGGACTATTCAATAATATTTTAGAATCATCAGTTACCGCCTAATTTAGTGCCCATAAAAATAGACAGATCGTGTAAAAAATATTATAGAAAACAATATCGTACCAACGTTTTTTTTTCTATTGATGTGCAAACTCGATGATAGTTAAAGAACACCCAGCACAATTATCTCTACTATTCCCTAAGAAGCTAATAGACGATGCAGCTAAGAAATCAGAAAATTACTACTTAGTATTAGGGAAGTACTACACATTGGAAAATTCGGTCGGAATATTTGCAGCCGACTCTCTTTGCCCAGTTAACAATCTTCACTCATTAGATCTCTGCGATAATATTAAAGTTATTGGAATATTTAAGTTTTCTAACAAGAATGTGGGTTTGCAATCAGATCCCAACCCTTTCGATATTGAAGATATTTCAAAACCTTTGAGTGATGTAGTATTTACTGCTGTTTCAGACATTGGGGTAGAATCTAACGATATTTATTTAAAAATTTCAAGCATATATGATCATAACTTTAAATTAGTCAAAACTGAAAAAATTAATATTATCATATTTTCCGATCAAAGAACCCAAATTGTTAATCTTTCAAAAATGCTAAACAACGCTAATCGATTTCTTGATAACGTTATTTTTTCAATCGAAAATGATTTGAAAATCGATGATTATATTACTTCTGGTGACAAAGTTGATAAAAAGTTGGATCCTGGTTCATTGTTTGAAAAATACAAAACTATTATGTATGATTACAATGATTTGAAGTCTTTAGACGCTTTTTCAATGTTTAATGCTAACCCATCGAATGGATTTGATCCATTCTTCTTACAAATATTCAGGTATCTGCTATTTTATTCTCTAACTTTGCTATCATTCTCCTCATCAGTTATATGGTCTTTTATTTCAAATTTTCCATTCATTCAAACCTTGATACAGAAAAATATTTGTGCAACAATTTCTCAAGCAGCATATAGAGTTAAGAATCAAAGAAATTGGATAATATTGAACCATATATTAAAAAATTCAAAAGTTAAGCAAAATAAAAAATTACATAATTCGCTAAGGCTTTTATTTTTTTCTTCGATTACTACTGTAGTTGTTGATTATCTATTGGGAATATTATTTGCGTTTGGCATTGACACATTTTCTAGAGAACTTGTCATTCTAATGGAAAAATCGTTTTTCTATATTTATCATGATGCAATACATACTCAAGTTAAATGGTTAATGTCATTTCCTGCCGGATTTAAACTTAATCAAAATCTCACTACAGTTATGGGTAATCTTACACTTGCAGCATTAAAGTTTTGGTGTGACCTTACAAGCCAACATTTTTCCGATTTAAATCATAACATGATATTTTTGATCAAATTTGTTTCTATTACATGTGGGATGTCTGTCTCAGTAGCCCTAATATGGGATATTTTGAATATTTATTCTTTTCTTCTTTTTTTTATTTATACAATTATGGCAAAATTATACAATTTAAATTTAAAGGCAATAAAAACATTTTTTTATATTTTCAGAGGGTTAAAAAGCAATATTTTCTCAAATATAGATCATAATTCACATTATTCTGAGCAACTGTTAATTGGCACAATATTATTTACGATTTTTGTTCTTATTCTTCCTACAATAACTGCATTTTACATTAATTTCCTCTTCATTTGGAGTTGCGTATATATTGCTTTGGTACTATTGTTTTTTACAATTTCAACTATTAATACGTTTCCATTTTATTTAATTACCACGCATGCAGTTGCTCCTAATACATTCAGCTCTGGTATATTTATAAACAAATTTTTGCATAATTCAAATAATCAATTTATTATAGTCTTCTCGCATAAAAAACTTAGTATAAATTCAATCTGCAAGCCATTTTCTGATTCATTAAGCCACTTATTTAGAGTTCATCTCAATATTATTCAAATAATAAGATCAATATTATCAGGAAATATCCTGCATATTCTTAATTTACAGGGTTCCAAGATTCACCACTTCAAATCAACTTTTGCCGTATTTGGAAATGAGGATAAAAGTACCGGAAGTAATTATTGCGACAATAAGAGTAAAAACAATTGCTTAAGTGGTGAAAATTTTCATCATTATATTTTTGACAATATTACACCAGCTCAATTATATAATCTCTACTAGTATTCTCGTATTAAATTATTGCTTGTGATATGATTTTTTTTGTTTTCTTACTATTTAGGTGAAGAGTTAAATATTAGACTACTTTATTATATTTTTCTGGTATTTTAATTTTTTTATTTTGTTTATTCGGCCAATAGAATCATTTTTCATAAATGCAGTATGCCGCCAAGTCAGAACAGAGTATTTTTAAATTTAAATCACTATATTTAAACAAATATTAGATTTAAAATGAAGGAAAAGAAAATCAAAACTAAATTAATATTTAAGGATGATGAAAGGTTTAATTCTCAAATGGACCCTAGGTTTAAACCTTTAATTCGAAAGGAACATAAAGTAAAGATAGACAAACGTTTCAGCCGTATTTTTAGTGATGACGACTTTTCTGTAATCTCAGTAAAAGACCCATTTGGAAAAAAATCAATCAAGAAGGATGAATATCTCAATTCAATATATGAGGGTGAGGAAAAAAGCGATGCTATTCACGATGAATCATTTAAACAAGTAACTGAAATATCGCAGGGTTCTTCTGACTCTGAAGGGTCATTCCAATGGGAAGGAGAGAGCGATGACTTGGATTCAGACGAAAAAACATTGGATACCAGTAATAATCTGAGAAATACTTCGGATTCAATTTGGGAAAATAATCCACTAAATAATATGGGCTTAGCTGAAGGAAGTGAAACAAATAGGCTCGCATTAATGGGACTTGACTGGGATAATATTAATGCAGACGATATATACGTGGTTCTTTCTAGCTTCTTATCTCCTTCTGCAACAATTAAAACTGGCCAATCAAATTCAAAGCTTAAAAAAATTTCTATTTATCCTTCAAAATACGGTAAGGAACGTATGGATTACGAATCTGTTAATGGCCCGTTGATTGGAAATGGAGAAAATGTATGCGATGAAAAAATTAAAGGTCTAGAATTTAGTAATGAAATGAGTGAGGAAGATTACGAAGCAATACGAAAGTACCAAGTTGAAAAATCACTATATTATTATGCTGTTGTAGAATGTGATTGTACTGATACAGCAGTTAAACTATATGACGAGTTGGATGGAATGGAAGCTGAATTTTGCATTGATGGCCTTGAACTTAGGTTTATTCCTGATGATATTGTTGATTTTCAATTCGAACCAATTAGTGTTTCTACTTCGATTCCAATTAAGTATAAACAACCAGAATGCTTTACATCTGCTTTAAGACATTCAAAACCTACATTAAATTGGGACGATACTCCAATTGAAAGAGTTAAATTTTTAAGAAAAATATTTACACCTGAGGAATTACTAAAAAATGATTTTGATGCTTACTTAGGTTCTAGTAGTGAAAATGAATTTTCTAAAGAGGGAACCGATTCATTTTTAAATAATAATTTGACAGATAATTTTTCCTCAGGAATGAGAGAAATTCTATTGGGCGAAGCGAAAGAAATTTTCGATGAGGAAATAAACCAGAATATATTGGATTCTGAAAATGGTATGGGCTCTGTAACAAATAACGATATAAATGAACTATTTAATAGTAAAGGTAAGGATTATAATCAAGTCGAAATAGAGTTCAATCCTGATCTTGAAGATTTATCAATGGAATTGATCGCAAAAGGAAAGCAAAAGTGGGAAGAGGCTTCATCTAATGAGAAAAACATCAAGAAACAAGTTACACCGTGGCAAGCATATTTAGAAAAAAGAAAACAAAAAAAAAAGGAGAGAAAGATACAATTGAGGGAAAGGATTAAGGAACAGAAACTTCAAAGAGAAAAAGGGGTAACTGCCATCTCAGCAAAGAATAATTATTTGGATAACTCTCAAATTAGTGACCAAAATTCAGAATCAAGTGATGAAGACAGACATTTTGATATGAAGAAAATAGCATTACTAGAAAGATCTGGAGAAAAGATCAAGTCTAAAAAAAGGAAAGATCTAATTATTAGTGCAACTGCAGAATCAACTCAAAACAATTTCTTGGGTGCTATTAATGATCCCAGAATTTCAAAGATATTTACGGATGTAGATTTTGCAATCGATCCCACAAATCCTATTTATAAACCCACAGAATTCAATAAGAAATTACTGTTGGAAAAGAGAAAACAAAAATTGAGGAGAAACTCAATTATAGTAAATAAATCAAAACAACAAAACAAAAATAATACCGTTTTTAGTGGGTTAGAAGACAACTCGTTTCATCTATTAGCTACAAAGAAGATAAAAAAATGCTAAATATCTAGGGTTTAATTCGTTTTTTTAAATATTACAAATACATACGATAGCAAGCTATTGAGTAAATAAGTCTCCTAATGAGCAATTTCTTTTTAATTCTTCATCTTTTAAGAAATGATTAAGATTTAAAGAAAAATGAAACGCATCCTTCATATGGTTGTTACTGGCATTGTCGGTCATTTTTTCAGTATATAAAAATTCACACTCGGAATTAATTATATTTGAATTTGAGCTTACTGAAAAAATGCCGGGAAGAAAATAGCTTCTGCACAAAGATTTGATCATAGAGATAAAATCTTCAGCTATATTTTGTGCTGATGAGTATTTTTCTTCAAGCACAAATTTCTGGCAATTTACAAGTTTCATTAGTAATTCTTGTTTCAATTCGCCAATATTTACTTCACTAATTCTTTTAAATTCATTTTGAGAATCTGGACAAAATATTTCCATCATTCTACTCTTCTCATTCGATTTTTCATTTTCAGAAATACTAGGTATTATGTTACTGTTTATTTTTTCCTTTAAGTTTTTTTCAATCTCATGAATGAATGGGCAATAGAATCTTTTGCAATTTGGAAAAGCGTTGCACTTTTTTGTTTTATATGTATCTGGGTGATATAACTCCTCTTCTTTTGTGTGGGCAAATTCACAGTATTTTCCTTTTCTACAGCGACAATTTAGTGACATTCTCCCTTTAGCTCCTTTTCTCGAAAAGTCAATATCAGGACAAATAGTAGATGAGTATTTATATTTTGTAGGGTTCCTACGTTGCCATGCAGTACAATGTGAGTTGAAGCATGTTTCAGGATCAATGCAATTTGAATTAAGATGGTCATTACATAATACTGTCCTAAAATTATTTAACTGCTCTTTGGTTAACACATTAGAGTAATAAAACTCTTTTCTGCAAGGTTTATCTTTAATTTCGTCAAATTTTTCGTTAGATGGCTCTTTATGTGAAGCATTTATTATCGAACGATCATCTTTAACCAAGGGATTTTTTGATTTTTGATTCCCAGCACAATGCGTAGATTCATCATGCCCATTTAATTCGAATACTGTTCTCGCATTATTCATTGGATTGTAATATTAGATTAATTCATAAAATAAAAAACTAGGACTTATATTTACTAAACAATAAAGTATATTATATTAATAGTAAAGTTGGGGATAATTATTATTTGATCTAGTGACAAAGTGACAGGAAAAATATTCCGGGATTGTCAATGTTTTTAGGAGTAAAAAATCCCAAACCTAGGTTTGATTGATAAAAAATAAGAGATTTTCTAACTATTAAGATACTTCATTCAGTATTATTTCAATAATTATCTCAATATTTCTTCTTCTTTTTTCACTTTCATCCTAATTTCTGTTAGCTTCAACTATGTAGCAAATATAAAACTTACTTCTAAATTAATCAATGAGTTTATTTGAGTGGCGTTCGAAATTTCCATTTTTACAACCTCCGAAATTGAGATTGCCTTTGGTATTGCTGAAGATTTTGCTTTTAGTACAACTGTTCTGTTTTTCCCCTTAATTAATTCGTAGAATTAGTACGATATTAGTAAATTCCTAATGTATAAAACTTACACTTTTCAAAAATTCAACACATTTTCTAGAAACTCGCTTAATATTCTGTTTGTTTGCTGAGTGAATATTTATTTTTAGTTTTTCATCCATTTTAGTCAATGCCTGATTATTTAGCGCTTTTTATAAGGTTACATTAATATAGAGGGGAGTGCAACAAAATGAACGTGGGGGGGCGGTGAGAATAATTCAGTACTTTGGATTAATTTGAATATAAAAGATATATTATCATTTATAAAAATTGGTTTAGAACATCGATTATTTATTGATTTGTTCTAAGTTATATTTCAAGAAGATCCCTATAGTTTCAATTTATAATGTTTGCTTCAAGAAACGAATATGACAGAGGTGTAAACACATTTTCACCTGAAGGCCGTTTATTTCAGGTAGAATATGCAATTGCTGCAATTAAGGTAAGTTTTGAAGGAAAGAAGATCTTTTGGAAGATACTTATCAGTCATTGATTATTTTTAGTTAGGCTCAACTGCAGTTGGGATTAAGACTAAGGAGGGCGTAATTCTTGCAAGCGAAAAACGTATTAACTCACCCTTATTGGAACCAAGATCTTTAGAAAAAATTATGATGATTGACAACCACGTTGGTTGTTGTATGAGTGGACTAGTTGCAGACGCAAAAACGATGATAGATCATGCTAGGGTAGAATCTCAAAATTATTTTTTCACATATAATGAAAATATCCCAACTCAGTCAGTTGTCCAGGCCATTAGTGACTTGGCTCTGGACTTCTCTGATATTAAAGAAAAAGGTAAAAAAAAGTCTATGTCCCGCCCTTTTGGAGTAGCAATGCTGATAGCTGGAGCTGATAGTGATGGGAATTCAAGCTTGTGGATGACAGACCCCTCTGGAACATACACCCAATATTCAGCAGCAGCGATAGGTACGGCTCAAGAGGGTGCGGAAGCTATTTTATTAGAAAACTACAATTCAAATATGTCTTTGAAGGAAGCAGAAGATTTAGCACTTGTTGTTCTTCGACAAGTCATGGAAGAGAAGATTAATTCAGTGAATGTAGAAGTTGCCGCAGTTAAAGAAAAAAAATTCGTTATTTATGATAACGAAAAGATTCAGAAAGTTTTGGAGCGTCTACCTCCACCTACTCATATTGTTCCTTCTCAGCTTTCATAACCAATAATATTTTGTGTTTTAGTGTTTGCGCGACTAATACACAAAAATTAATGGTACAAAAAAACTAAGGCGGATATTGACTAAACATCATACAGTTAAAGTGTTAAAAATCACTGATAATTGGCATTGAAATTTGACTGTTATATACTTATCATTAGATTAGTGATATCTAGAGCAACACTATTATTAATTTCTTGAAAATCTAACAAATTATTTTCTAATAAATTTCCCCAACTCTGTTCTTTGATCTTTCATTCTTGAGTTGTTACTGTAGATGTTTGCATCTATATTATTCAGTATTCCTCCCTGATTTTTCAATGCAGTATTCATACTTATTGCTCTGTTGTGCATTTCTTTTAACATATCGCCGATTTGTTCTAACCCTTCGTCAATTTCATTGTTAAATTCATGACGATCGTCAAGATCTTTACAATATAACTTGCGCTCTTTTGGAAAATCAGAGATTACATGACACGTTTCTTTATTATGAGTATTTTTATCCTTTTGAAAATTAGAAATGGGAGCTGGCTTTATACTTTTCGATTCATTTTGTCGAAATAAACCTTTAAACCAAAACAAAAAGGGATTTTTTAAGGAATTTATTGCACGTTCTGTCTTATCAAGATTATCTTTTATCTTTTCAGTTTCATCCTCAATCTTGTATAGTTGTTCTGTTTGCTCATTTAACTTAGTTGCACTATGCAAGGAAATTTCATTTGCATCTGCAGCAATTCTTAATGTATTTTTTAGTGCCTTCTTACATTCACTTTGCAATTCTGCAATCTCTTGCTCGGGGGAATTTCGTGACTCTTCATTATATATATTTTCCACAGTCATCAGAAATATCAATATTTGCGTACAATTTTTGCTAAATTAAAAAAATTTTTTTATAAATCCAGAGTATGATTAAAAAAATATCTTGAGTATTATCTATTTCCTATTTGAAAAATGGCCGAACCCTATGTTTAGATCATTTGGAATAATACAAACAAATTATAATGGAATGGATTATTTATTAGTTATTACAATTATTAAAAGTAATGATTCATTTAATTAAACGCAGCGGTACAAAAGTATTAGATAAAATCTCAAATGAGTATTGAAAATTAATTATTAAATTATTACAAAAATCCTTTATAATTCACTACTTTTGTATTTCAATACTTCTTTTATTTTATTGTAAAGTTTAATATTACCTGATCTTTTGTGTTTTCGATTGAAAACTTATACAGTAACTAGTTCTACAATGTAGTAATTACAGATAAAATGGCCTAAATTTGTATGTTAAAACTTTCATAAAATAGGTTCGTTTTATAATCACATGAACTACATTTAAGTGAGCTGAAAGGTCTTGCTTAAAAATTCAGGATAAATTACTGACCAAAAAGTATATGATCATTTAAATAGTTTAATTCATTTGGAACGAATTCAGAAACTTTCCCTTTCTGCCGTAGATCTGAGCCTGTTTTCCCAATGCAAATACTTGAATTATTTAACTCAAAACTCCATAAGTTTAATTTTTCACCATAATCTTTACCAAGTGATTGGTTAGTTTTCTTTTCAGACAATTTGCCATTACCATTAACATTTTCAAAATCATTGAAATGATGATTATTACATCCCATTTTACGGTTCTCTAAATTCGTTACTGAATTGTCTGAAAAAATATTTTCTAACATATTTAAAATATCAAAATCTTTATTTTCCAAATATTGGGAACAGTCATATTCAAAAAATTCAATGTTTTCATCAATATCTATAGTTTGGTTTTTGTTAGATTTTTTTTCATTGCGAAAAACAGGTTCCCGGATTTCATTTATATTAAGTTCTTTAGCTTCTTTTATGAGGTTCAGTCCATTATTATCTGAAGAATTTTGAGTAACATCTAAATGATTGTTATCAAAATTTTTTATTGGTTCATACGACGATTTTTCAGAAATAAAATTTGAATAGAGCAATTTATTGTTCGAGTAGTTAATACTTTCATTACTGCATAGATTACTCATGTAGTTAAGAGATGAAATTCTAGGAGGAATAAAATGTTGATTATCTTGTTCAAAAGAAAAGATGGAAGTGGATTCTATATTAAAATCAGCACTTACCCATGATGAAGAATCTATTTCAGTAGAAGAAAATGGGGTATATGAAATTTTATTAAGAGATGACTTTGTTGTCGGCGTGCATGAATAGCTTTTTCCACCCCAATTACTGTTGAATACGGTGCTATAACCCAAATCACAAGTAGATATGTTTGAGACACAGTTAGAATTATTCGTGAAAAAGTTGCTTGGAGGCGGAGTTTTTATGCTTGTTTCTTTATTATGGTTTCCAAAGGTTAATAGCTTTGGCGTTGATATTTTGTATTGAACCACATCCGAAATTTGTGATTGATGAATTGAATTTGAGCTATTAGGAACTGTTTCAGTACTATTTTCATAGTTAATCTGGCTGGATTTTTTTTTACGATTCTGAGAAAATGGAATGTATGTTGCCATACGGCATTCAGATTGTTCAAAAATGGAATGGTTTGAAATCAACGCAAAAGTTTTGAATAATCCACAGGGAATTCGTGTATCTACTTCAGTTTTATAAGGATTGATGAGACGTATATCACCTAGATAAATTGATTTCAAATTATTGATTTCCGATGAATTTTGGAATAAAGAAAATTTTTTATCTTTGGAATCAAAATCTTCTCCTTTAGAGGAGACATATGAAGGCATAGGCTCTGTTCGTATAGTTACCTCGAAAAAACTATCTTTTTCCAAATCCGAAACTTTTATAATTTCTAATGATGGATAGATGAATTTAATTTTCTCCAAAAACTTATTTGATAGTTTTCCCAACTTGATTATGTTTTCTTTACAGCTCTCCGTGTAGTTTTCAGATATCAAAATCGCATTGTAATATGAATCTTGTTTGTTGATCATAGTGCCTCTTACAATTGCATTAACCTCTATTGGGATAGTAGAATTCATTTTGGAAAAACTTCTTTTCCTCCATCCAACAGGCTTGAAAGGAATAAATCCATTGATTGATGAGCTCTCATCTTTAAATATTCTTCCAAATTCATTTTTTATTACTTCAATATCCTCAGCGACAACTCCTTTGAATTTTGCAATTACCATTTGAAAAAAACCTGCCCCAATATCTGAGAGACCTTGAATTGTTGAAAATAATCTTGAAATGTTCGTTTCTTCAGGAGAAAAACATAAAGTGCCACCATTTGACTCACAAAACTGGCTTTCACGTTGGTGTGTCACACTATGTAAAGTTGCAATTGGGAAAACCAATGGTAATGTGAGCCAAATCTCACTTTCACAGCCTCTATCCGAAATATGGAGTTGCTTCATGCGAATTGAATTATTGTTTAATATATTTTCATTTCTAGTGAAGTATTTGCTCTCAATGTCCAGATACATACCACTCAAAGTACTTCTAGGGTTTATGAAATATGATAGGCTGTTTTTGCCAATATAATTAATTTCGCTAATTTGAGTCTGACCACTAATTTCAATTCTTTCTTCGTAATTCGACATAATAATTCCAGTTTAAAATGAGCTATTCTTTTCAAAAATTTGGTTATTTATTGTTTATAATCATCCATTAAAATAAAAAATTACAATCTTGATTTCGTATTGGAAATGCAATTTAAATAAAGCAAAAATTAGATATGAATAATCACTCAAATTACAAAATCAATATTCTAACGATTCTGGAAGTATTTATTAGCACTTCTATTCATGCAAATACTATCCAATATTACTATTGCGGTTATGTCAAATGTCATTTAATACAAACACCGCTAACTCCCCACACTAGATCTTGGCGCTTTTAATAGATTCAATAAGTTATTTGTTATTTTTTGCATTTTGTAAACTATGTGGAATGTGAATAATTAATAGGACTTATCATAATTACCAAATAATCGTAAATTAATTAGTAATATTTGAACGCTGATATTTTTTTTTGGATGAATTAACCGACTGATTTTACGCCCCACAAACGCATTTTCGATACTTAAATTGTTAATGCGCAACAACTGAAAGAAAAGAAAAATATATTTTGGAGCTTTAATATAAGTTACTGTTAAATAACCACATCAAAATTAATTAGATGCTCCAATCTCCTTTTTCTTATCATTAATCAATTTTAAAAGATACTCAACCGAAATTTCTTTTTCAATATATTGCTTTTTTTTCTTAAATTCGATTTCTCTTTCTCTTTCAAGTGTCTTGATTCTATCTTCTTCTTCTTTGCTCATTTCTCCGTAGTATTTATTGCATGAAATAACGCCCGGAAGTTTAAAAGCGGGTTCTGAAGTAATTTCCGTTTTGTTATTAAATTTGAGTAAATCTTTGTATTCTGGGAGTGAAATAGCGGTTCCGAAAATCTTTAAAGAAGAATTGGGTAGAGAAATACCCCCTAATGATTCTATATATTGGTTGTGCCTACTTCTATAATTTGGTCCACCTAATTCTACAATCCTACACTCCCATTTATACTTTTCCTTTAACAGTGAATTAATGTCAGAATTTAAATTTCGAATTTCATTCTCATCATTTATTACACAATCCCTTAACTTCTTAGAAAAGTTCGATATTTCTTCCATAATCTCAAACCTTCTAAAAAAATGTTTAAATCGTATAAAATATTAATAATTAACTTACATTGATTCGCATTCTTTAACTGTATTGGTAAATTGAGTATTAGAATATCTTCCTCTTCCCTCAAAAGAAGGCTTTGAGATTTTGTTTTTAACTGAAAGCCATCTATTGAGCATAAAATTTGCTTTTTCCGAATTTCTAGCCATATTTACAGATAATTATGGCAATTTTAGTTAGATGCGCCAAACTAGTATTTGTTGTAAAATATTCAACTAGTCAATAAACAAGAAATGGCCTAGTAAAACTTCTGAATTTGTTGTAGAGTTCAATGCAAATACTAATTTAATAAGACTAATTTCTATCGTTCCTACCATCTACCTGTAATTTTTCTTTTTCATTTGAAAATTGAACCTTAACAGGAGTCATTAGGTTCTTTATTAAGTCGTCTATTTTTAAAGCTTTTATATGCTCATAAGAATTAGGATTTTGATCCCTTTCTTTATAACTAATATTCGAAAAGTGATGAATAATATCATGAGCTGCTTTTGACCTTTTTATTATTCCTCCAGGAGTAAGTCTAGCACAATACTTGAAATCTTTTACACATTTAAATGGTGCAAATATTGGAATTACTGCAATTATTTCCGAGTCCTCGTCCTCATTTGTTGGTAAAAGGCTTTCTTTAAAATATTGGAACTCACGATTCTCACTAGTGTTGTCTACAATTCTATTTTTATAAACTTTTTCCATTTTTTCCTGTTCTTTTCTCCTTTTCTCTTGTTGGGAAATGTGAAATGGCTTTTCTTGATTATTTGAAGATTCATTACAGTTTTTGATTTGAAGGGTCAAATTATCATCATTTATCTTTTTCATTTCTTTACTTCCAAACAACATCATCTTAATTTTTCGTTCTTCGTCGTCTTGTTCCCCATACTTATCTGCAATCTTTTTAAGTTTTGACTTTTTCCCACGAGGAAGAGTGCTATTTTTCTGTTTTTTATCTGTGTAAAGGTTATTATTTTTTGTTGAAACAGTTTCCAGGGAATTTTTAGAGAATTCTTCCGTTGAATTTTGCTTTAATCTTCCAGATTCTTCATTAAGGTCTCGATGGTTGGAGATCGGCTTATTTAAATCTAAAGATGGTAAATTTTTGTAATCAACTCTTGAAAGTAAATTAGCATTTGTGTCTATAGTAAACCTGTGTTTCTTATTTGAATTTTGATTGGATACTATTATCAACCTTTGTAATTCCTCTGGTAAATATGGCACTGCATCAGAAATAAATCTTCCCCTTTCACGCATGTGAGATAGGTGTTCAAGCTCTAAATCAACTGGGTCAAATCTAATTTTTTGAAGAAGTTCACGCGCACTAGGGACATGATCTGGAATAAACCCTCTCGGCGTTGGTCCTCCGTCAATTGATCTTCTTCTATAGTTTTCACGTAACTTATTGTTAAACTTATCGTGAGCATCCACATCATTAATAGAATTTTCTCCATCAAAGTTTCTTTGAGAAGGTGATGAGTCAAGACTTTTCATCCAATCAAAATTAGAGCCACTATTTGCGTTTTTATTGTTGTCGGTTTCAGAATTATCTTTATTTATTTTATTAGTGCAGCTTGTGTTATCCAAAATTTCCTCGGAAGAAGAGGAAGAAAACGCTACTGGAAATTCCACTTTGTGAGAAAGCAATTCTGCAGGTGTTGGAAGAGTAGAAGCTGAAAATCCCACTGGTGGTGGGCCTTCATCAACAGAAGATCTTCTGCTTGAGTTTCTGGGTGTACTTAAGTGTTTTGGTGACTTTATTTCAACTTTAGAATAATTATTTTCGTCCGTACATGAAACATTTACTTTTAAAAAGTTTGTGTCTGCCTTTTCATCTTCAGTATTTGATGAATTAGTATCAATAGAAGCTTTGCTTGTTAATTTACTGAGATTCTCAAAACTATTTAATGAAGAGGTTTGGTTACTTGTTTCATCAATTGATAAAGGATTGAATGGTTTCGAAAGTAATAATTCAGGTGGTAATTCATCAAATTGTACGCGGTGTTCTATTTTAATTGGAGGAATAATATCGCTTACATCTCCAACCGAAAACCTTACATGCGCGGAGTTTTGATGATTATGTTTCTCTTCAGCAATTTTTTCAAATGAATTGGATTCAAAATCTGACTCTTCATCTGCATCATCTCCTGAATCGCTTTTAACTTGTGATTCTAAAATTTCTTCCAAATTATCTTGAGCATTATCCTCAGTTTTGAAGACTTCAGGGTTGATACTTGACTGAATACTCAAATGCACCATTTGGTCATTCTCAATATCATCAATTTGTTTAAGAGCTTGCTTACTTTTAATAAAATACAATGCGCACCCCATTTCAAGTTTTAAGGGAGGTAAGAAATTTTTCTTACCACGAATAACAAAGCTTCCAGTAGTTAAATATTCCCCACTTGGAGCAGTTTTGCTAACCTGATCTGGGTAAACCCACCATGCGGAAATTAAAGTTTTATTTACCCAAGCCTTACTATAACTTATGCTCATTTGACCAGCCTCACATAACGTGTTTAAAGGTATTTCTAACACGTTATTAGGATTTTTTACAATACATGTAGTTGCGCCATGAATATCCGCATGAATATATCGGTCATTTTTTTCTAAATATCTTCTGAAAAGGAGCTCATTTTGACTAGCATCGTGCCCACCAATAATTAAATATCCATCTGATGATATGAACCAATAAAATTTCTCAAACCAATATTTTGCCCTTAACTTTTTAATTCTCGATGTATTAGAAATCAATCCCTTAGATGCCTTTTCTGCTTCTTTATTTGCAAGATTGGTGACTTTTTTTAGTGCAATTTTGTATGCATGCTGAGTTTTTTCAAGTTTTTCTGCAAGAACCTTGCTTTCCATATATTGAAATCTAACATTAGACTGGATAGATTTTGAGATTAACAAATCAAATTCAATACCTTTTCCTATTTGTTCAACTCCGGATATATCCTCAGAGCTTAAATCTTTTGAAGAAAAAATTATTTTAACCTTGTCATCTTTAAGGTGCAGTGACTTAATATGTTTCGCAAGCGGATGATTTTTCTTCTTTTGCTGTTGAATTTCATTCCAAATATCTTGCCATTGAGCACCAGTTGCAATCAAATGCCTAATTAATTGTAGTACTTTTTCCAGTATTTCTTGATGAGATTCCATGAACCTTGCACGAGTTATGCATGCTTCCCTTTCAGAAGATAATCCTTCAAGTCGCCTTTCTTGGTCAATTTTCACTTTATCAACTTTACTATATATAGTTTTTTGTTCCTGTTTAGCAACTTTTGAATCTTTAACAATGTCGATGGAGCTGTAGAACTCATCCACACACTCGCAAAAACTGTCAGAAACTCTGCTAATAATTATTCCTTCTTTTGGAATTGTTTGTGCTGAAGATATCCAACTATGTTCTTCAATATAGGGGCTATAAGAAATATAAACCTTTTCTTTAATTTCATGCTCATAATTTTCAGTAATTGAAGTTTGATTTTGTATAATTGTATCGCCCTGAAGTATTTCTTTCTCAGAAGGTATCCTGATAATGAGAATGCCTTTATAATTATGGTTTAAGATGTATGACAATGCATCTGAAGCCTTATTTATACATTTAATAAACTTCTCTGAAATTTTATCAATCATAGAGTAAGTAAACAACTCATATCCAGAGACATCTTCTGATTCTAATAACTTTTCAAGTATTGAAATATTGAACGACTTCAGAATTCGACTAAAAACATCTAAAACTTTAACCCCAGAATTATGTTTTTCAGCTTGCCTTCGGTTTTTTGAACACATAAGTTCTGTTTCTTTTTTGTTTGAATCATGATTTTCTAGTTCATTAAGTATTTTTTTGAGTTCTTCTTTCATATAATTGCAATTTTTCCAATTATTCAGCCACTGTAAAGGGTTATTTAAAGTATTTGAAACTGAAGATTTTATTGGATACGAAAAGGAACGAGAAGGAGACAACACAGCCTCACAATCCTTCCAATTGTAATACTTTCCAATCGATAAATCATTTGTGTCCCTAAGTATGACTAAGATTTTATAGTTGCAGTCTGTCAAAATTATATTACCAGCAACAAAAAATTCAAGAATCAAATTAAAAGTGTTATCTCCAAACCCAAATGTAAGTTTAACTATCCTATCCATACTCATTTGAGAAATATCTTCCAATTTTTTATTACGGATATAACGCCGAAGTTTACTATTGAAAAATGAAATACTTGATACAGATGTTTTGTGTTCATTTTCACGCTTCCAATGAGTAGTGTGGAATCTAATTCCAGATTCTACCAATAAGAATTTCTTTTCTTCGCCTCCAAATTTAAATAAGTATGTTCGGCTATTTATATCATAAATGTTTATCAGTTTCTGACCCTTTAAATCTTTCGAAATACTATGCACCATCGCACAGATATCGATGGAAGTCATACGGCTCTTAACCATCTTGTAAAACTATACAAATTGTAGCAAATTTTGACAAAATTGTTTGTTTATCCTTCCTTTGCCTTTCACATTCAATTAATCCACTTATTTAATTTATCAATTTGTTTGCACGCAAGCTAGAGAATGCAGGAAACGACCTCTGAACAGCCGATATTTATCAAGATTTAGAAATTCACTATTTCACACTAATAAAATCTCTTACCTTGAATAACTACAGAGCTAATTGTCTGTTTTGAGCTTTGATTTTTAATAATTATTTAATACTCAAACAATGCTTGCAAGTAATTTAAGCGCCAATAGCACCCATGAAGCCAATCCCGGTAAGCTTGTTTTTATTGCATAAACAAGTTTTGTCTAAAGCATAAAAAAATTATAATTGGTAAAACGAATTGGAATATAAAAAATGCTAACCTCAAGTTATTTCATTAATTGAGTTTATGGACAGAATTCTCTAGTGGTGTTGTGGAATCGCCATTTTGAATATTCCGATTAAAGTAATTAGTGCACAATAAGAAATAAAAAGAAAAAAAAATTAAAAAAAAAAAACAATCATAATTAGCATTAAGTGTCATATTTAGTTTCTTTAAAATCTTAGGAAATTAATCTGATTTTCTTTTCTTAATCTTTACTCCAATAATTGTTTTAATCAATCATTTATTTTGATCTAAAAACTATCACACATCATTCCGCCGGTAAAAATATTAATATATTTTTCATAAAGTATATGAATTTGGAATGACATAAAATGTTAAAACCTGAGTATCAATCATTTCCACTCGTTAGAATTACATTGATAGGGCCACCAAAGTCGGGAAAATCTAGTATAGCGAATTTTTTTGTGAATAATAATTTCGCTGGATGTTCAAATTCATACTTACCAGAGTAAGCTTTATTTACTGGTGAAAACGATATAATTTTACATATTAACAATGAACTACGTTCAATTCTAGAATTTACTATCGAACTATAAGACTTCCTCCAGAAGATTCAGAAATTGGAGATCCTATTTCATTATGCTTAGAAATTGAGGACCTTCCTGGAATCGAATCTAACTATATAAATGACCAGTTTGTTAACAGATATTTCAATATGGGACGAAAGGAATTATTCATTCCACCGGGAACAAAGGACATAGTTCCGTTTAAAATATGGAAACCTCCTAAGGTTCCTCTTGCTGCAGGCCAAAAATATTTACCTTTAACTCAAGGAAGAATGGGGTTTATTTTTGTGTGTGATATAAATGACATTGATTCAATTAAAACAATAGAGTTGTTGTACCAGAAGTTCCAATCTATTACGGAACTATCCATATCATCTATTAAGCCGGTTGTCTTTTTGTGCGCAAACAAAGTTGACAAAGACACAGAAACGAAAAATTTTGAGCTAAATTTATTTAGAATCGAAGATTTCGCAAGCAGAATGTTCATTCGTCTTTGGAAAACTTCAGCACTAACAGGGAAGAATATCAGGCATGTAAGTGATAAAAAAAAAATTAATCTACAAAACATATTTGGACAGATGTTTAGGGATATACTATATTTAATTAATTCTAATAGTGCGCTATGGCAAATAGATTTGAGATATGTGGTAAGTTTTAAAAAATAATAAAAATAATCAAATTTTACAAATAAAATAGAGTGAAAGTTCTGGTTCAGAAGAAGAAGCTCAAGATTTCCTCTCTCAATGTTTAAATATTTAAAATATAGTTGTAGCAAGTAATTTATTGGTCAAATTTTACATTAGCCAATCAATTAAATGTAGTTGGCGCCATATGATGTCGTTTTGACTTTAATTAAAAAGGCGGATAAGTATTATTATTAAGGCAAAAAAAAATGTCAGCAAGAGGTGGCCGTGGAAACTTTCGTGGTGGTCGAGGCAGCTCACGTGGTAAAGTTGGTCTATCTTCTGGTGGAAGACCTTCATTTTCAGGCCCTCCTTCTTCAATAACTGAACTAGGAGAAGTGTTACATTCAAGTGAACACGAGTTAGTATGTAAAAGTTTTCTTAAAGACCAAGTACCATATTTTAATGGAAGGATATTTTTGGAAAATAAAGAAGAAATAGGAAAGGTTGATGAAATTCTTGGTCCTATTAACACTTATTTTTTTTCCATTAAAATGAACAGTGGAGTTAAAGCAGAGTCTTTTAACACAGGTACCAAGATTTTTATTGACCCTCAACAATTATTACCAATGTCAAGATTTTTGCCAAAACAGTCTAGTCCAAAAACTACAAAGAAAATTGGGGAGACATCGATAAATAAAAAAAGAGGAGGTTTTAATGGCTCTCCAGGACGTGGTGGTCAGAGTAGAGGTGTAAGGGGAGGCAAAGGATTCTCTAGGGGTGCGTCTCCTAGAGGTTTTAGAGGAAGAGGAGCTAGCTCTTAGAGAGCTTTTCTATAAAATTCATATATTAGAGAGGTAATAATTATCTTCGCAGATTTCTCTGTCTTTCTATAATTCATTGAAATTTTTATATATCGGTCATATTTTCATGATTACTTTTTCCCTTTTCTCATATTTATCTTCTTTTTGCAAATGCCTTTGTTTTTAACTCTTCTTTCACCAGTTTCTCTTTCAGGTACGGGATAACCTTTGCCTCTTACAACTTTGTCTAGTAAATGGCCATTATCTAATAATATTTCGATGAGATTACTTGCTCTCTCTTTTTCAATATCGAGTGCCATTGCAAGATTCCCTTTGTTTACAAATTTAAGAAATTTCACTACTTCGGTAGCCTTCTCAAGTAGCTCAGCTGAATTTATTGTTTTAATAGTTCTATCATCAGTAGGTGAATTGTTTGAGTTTGCAAAAACATTCTCTACTTTTATTTCTTCAGGGTCCAGTGATGAGCCAGTTGTTAATTCATCATCGGTTCTTTGATTGATTTTATCATTACTTGAAGTTATGTTTTTTAGTGATTCTTGTTTTTCTGTCATTTTCTCTTTTTTTTTTGTTTGATTTGTATTGATGTTCTCACATAAATTTAGTTCTGAATTGTCATTGTAATTCTCAACAGCACTTTTAACTTTTACAGATAAGGTATGGAATTTGGTGTCAACATTTCCAACCACAGTATCAATAGGAATTTCATTGAATGACAATATATCAGATGACCTTGCTGGCCTAAAATGATTTGGCTCATAATCGCTTGGAACACGATCCTCATAATACCAAAGCTTCATAGACATATATCTTGATTCAGGTAGTGGGGATAGTGATTGTGTTAGCAATATTAACGCACGTAATAATTGAACGGTCTGTTGCCTTGCGTATTCCTTTGTACAACACCCATAACTATTGATTTCCTGTGAATTGGACAATTCTTGATCCTTTGATTTACGTTTTAAATTAATATTTGTTCCTCCTTCAGAATAATTAAAGTGAAAGTGATAGCTTTCAATGAGCTCATCACACTCACCATGTATTCCAAAAACGAGTAACTTTAAGTACTGTTTTTCTAAAGCGTCAAATACTCCATCTTCCAACCAGTTCAAGATTAATTTTGACTCATGATTGAAAGGTCTCAAAACTTTGAGCTGTAAGCCAGAAACATTTTTGTCTTCAAATGCTTCTTCATCAAATAAGTTTCTCAAGTATGCAACTGAGGATACTGCAGTTCTAATAGTATTTCTCATCATATTCAAAGATTGAATATCTGTCACTTGCTAAAATGAATTAACCAAATTAAAACTGAAAATCAATATTTTTAACGTTAGAACTTACTTGCTGTGTTTGTTTGGTTAATTGGGAGGTCGCCATTTTAATTTATATTTTTTCTTTTATTTCTTGTAGAATCACAAAATGTCAAGACATTTTTTCATTTTTCCCCATTTGCTAGTTCTGCATGTAATGCCGGTACTAAATTACTATCAGGCGGCCATACATTTGTTTTTTTTTTTGTTAAGAAGCAAGAATGAATTTCTTGAAAAAATTCTGAGAAGCAATGCCTGGTATAAAAAAAAATGAACTAACACCAATTAAGAGTGAGACTATGCAGCTGGATTCCGACGATAATATAAATTCGCTTTTAGAGAAAGCAAAAAAAGCTCTGGCAATACAGAATAAAATCGAAAAAAACTTATCTCTATTGAATACGAAAGTTAATGATATTGAAAATATAACAAAATCTACCTACGATTTAAATTTGATTTCGGAGAGTAATTCCATTCCAATTTTTACTCGGCATACAGTAAATAAAGAACTTGAGATTTCCAGTATAGAAATAACAAATGGAAAAGAACAAAAGTTGGATTCAGTTAATCAGAGAAGTTGTACTGAATTTACTGATCCGAGATTAATAGTTAAACAGAAATCCAAAAAAGCTTTAAGGTTTATTAGGAAAGGAATATTCACTAGAGCAGAAATCGAATTGAATGAACCTAATCTTATCCGCAGGAAAAAAAGAAAACAAGTCAAAGAATTGTTCTTTTCAAATGATGAAAGTATTTTTTCAAAAGCATCAATTCCAGAACTTGAATATTGGGATATACCATTTGTTAAGCTGAAAGAGACTGCCTCAGAAGGTGAATTCCCATTTGAAATATTAGTCTCTAAGATAAACAATCTAATCGAACACCCCGTTCCTATTGAGCCGTATTATGATCCAGATGAAAATGTTTCATCAGTCATTTTTTTAACAGCGAATGAAAAGGCACGGCTGCGCAAGAGAAATAGGCAAGAAAAAGAGATGGAAAGGCAAGATCGAATTCGAATGGGTATCGAACCTCCGCTTCAACCCAAACTAAAACTTTCAAACTTATATAATATTTTGAATGAAAAGGCGATTGCTGAGCCTTCAAGAGTTGAATTTGAAATAAATAAATTGAAGGATGAAAGAACCAAGCTATATGAGGATAGAAATGCATCATTAAAACTTAGTCGGGAAGATAAATCTAAAAGAAAAGCAAATAAGTGGAAACTTGACCCAGATAATCCAATTATACACGCTGCAATATTCAAAATAGGTAATCTTAAAAACAAAAGATACATTTTCAAAATTGATAGGAATGCACAAGATTGTCATTTGACGGGCTGCTGCGTTGTTAGTTCCGTTGACCCATGCATTATTTTAGTAGAAGGTTCAAAAAAATCCATACAATTTTACAAAAATTTATTGCTAAGCCGTATTAAATGGGATCAACCAAATGAAACTGCAACTAATTGTAGTTTAATTTGGGAAGGCATAAGGCCTTCAAAAGTCTTTCTTAAATGGAAGATTTACTATTGTCATTCAAAAGAGGATGCATACCGATTTTTTTTAGATAATAATTCTCTTGATCTCTGGAATATTTCTCAGAATTAGAAAGATTAATTTATGCCAAATCGAATACAGAGAAAATATACCGCCAATTTATGGTTATTCTAATTACATTATGTTAATTTCAAATCTCAAGGGAAAGTTTGGATGGATAGCATATCATGGGCATATATTTACCAAGGAGCGTCTTATTAGCACCTTATTGCCTGCCCTATCTAGAACACCATGCCACATTGCGGTCATTAACCAATTTGATTCAAGAAAGGCCTATTTAATAGATATTAATGGACAAATTTATAAAAAGTGGGTATTTCCCTTTACATATCAGCTGGCTTATGAATATCAATCTGACTTACGTGATAATGAGGTATTGGCTGTACCTAAAAAATGTGTATATTTTATGGATGCAGCGAGTATTATTGTAAGTTATCTATTAATAATTAATCGTTCTTCTAAAATATTAGATTTATGCTCCGCTCCTGGAGGTAAGGCTTTAATAATTATAAAAAGAATCTTAGAAGATATTACTAAGTATGGTGAAGAAAACAAAACATGTCAAATAACTTGTAACGAATATGATAAAGATCGATTCAGCAGACTTAATAAAGTCTTGCAAAACCACATTGGTAACTTCGATCTAAATAGAGTAAATGCAGTTACTATTTCAAGTGACGCTGCAAGCACCTCGTTATTGTACATATTACGTAAGCAAGGTAGATTTTCAAATATTCTGGTTGACGCTCCATGTTCATCAGACCGTCATTTGGTTCTATCAAATAATTTGAATCAGTGGTCAATAAAGCTTGCAAAAAATAATTCCAAACGCCAAATTGAAATAATGAAGAATGCAATAGAACTGTTGGAAGATGATGGAATAATATTATACTGTACGTGTACCCTAAATGAAGTTGAGAACGACCATACAGTAGAACGCATATGCAATGATCTAGGAATTAATTCGAAAGATTGTTTTTTATCCATGTTAGACATTGTAAAGAAATTTAACAGCAGGCAAGAAAAAGTAAAAATTGTTCTAAAGTACATTGGAGATGAACTAAAAAGAGAGGAATTTGATGAAGCAATAAATAATGAACGGCTGATGTATAATAGTATACAGAAAAATGAGAATGACACCATTCTATTCGAGTATACAAAATTTGGTTCATACATACTCCCAGATGTAAATAATGGAATTGGGCCCCTATACTTATCATTTATTAAAAGAAAAAAAGTAGTCTTATAACTAGTTAATTTCACACTTTTTTTTTATGTATCCTTCTATTGGTTTTGACTTCATTTATTTGTTCATTAACTAAGTTGCCTTCAATGGGTTCAATTAAACGTTGATCTGTAGTCAATATTGAATAAGAAATAAATCCAATTGCAATCAGCCACCAATATTTTCTTAAAAATGATGGTTGGGTTTCAGTCATCTTTTGGCTTTCAGTTTCCTTAGTAACCGAAATTTCAGGATTAACGTCAGATATTGCATTTATATTGGTTATTTTGACTCGTTGAAACAGATATTTACTGTCTTCAACATTCTCGCTTTCAACCATATTTATACCTATTATTTTATCATTACTCATTCTAATAAAAAGTACGATATTTGAAGTAAGTTTGGAAATTGCTATGCTGTTAGATTCCGGAATGATTACTTTTACATGATCAATTTCCTAAATTAATTGTTAAATTATGTCTTAACACAGGTAACAAAACTTACAGAAGTACAACGAGAAACTTTCTTAAAAAAAGGTACATCCTTGCCAAAATGCTCGTTAATGAATAATTTTTCTTTCACAGTGCTCCCATTACATTGTAAATATACCTCCAAGTATCTATCTGATACTGAAAGACAGATGTGGATAAGAAATGAGAAAACAAAAGCTGCAATTTTGTAATAGTACATTCTATTCATAAAATGAAAAAAAAGAAAAATAGCCGCGTTACAATTTCAGAAATTTAAAAAGATTCATTACTTATAATTCCTTATCAGGAAAAGTGTAAGCGAATTTACATTCATATTAAAATTCAAAGTTAACTAAATGAATTCATAAATAGCTTCATTATGCTTAATTTTCCCTATTGATGCGAGTATAAGTCCGTAAAACAATGGGTTCGGGCTCATTGGTCTGGAAGTAAATTCAGGATGGTATTGCGCAGCAATGAAGAATGGATGAGAGGGTAACTCTAGAATTTCATTCTTGTTAACATCTACATCCTTCCCGACAAACTTCATGCCATTTTTTTCTATTAAAGGCACAAATTCGGGGTTTATTTCGTAGCGATGTCTGTGCCTTTCTCTGATTGTGTATATCTCTTCTCCTGTCTCTGTACAAAGAGTTGTAAATGATTGGAACTTACATGAGTTATAAACTTTATAAGCGAGTGAGCTTTTGTCACGTATCATAGTATTCCAACCTCCTAGTCTCATTGTGCCGCCCTTATTATTACTTGTAAATTCATTCATAGTCACAACAACATGTATGGACCTTGATGAATGTTCAATATCTGTACAAGGGCTAAGGATTTCCTCACCTGAACTCACTGTAACATTGGAAGTGTGAGCGAGGTTTAGCTCGTCCATACTTGAGATTGGCTTTAAGTCAAGAATCGTACTATCCTCAAATTCTTGCGATGTTGCTAATGGTAATTTCAAAACATTTTTGCAAAACTCAACAACAGACAATTGCATTCCAAGGCAAATGCCCAAGAAAGGAATATTATTTACTCGACAATAATGAATCGCCTCAATTTTTCCATCTACTCCTCTTTTCCCAAATCCTCCAGGAACAAGAACGCCATCGACAGATTTTAATAAATCCCAAGCAGATTTTGAATTGTTAAAAGTTAATTTATTTGACAGAGTTTCTGAATCTGCATCCAATTGAGTGGCTTCAATCCATAGAACTTCTAGTTGAACTTTAACCTGCAATGCTGCATGCTTTAGTGCTTCAATAATGCTTAGGTAGGTATCATCAGATGCAATGTATTTCCCTACAATTCCAATTTTTGATTTACCATTTATAAATGGGTTTGGAATATTAGAGGGAATGCTCTCTCCACGGTGAAGTTTATCAGTTAATAATGATAAATCGATAATATTAAACCAGTCAGTTAGAAGTTTTCCAGGTTCTCTGATAGGTAGTCCGAGACGTTTACATACTTTGTCTGCGAGTTCTTGAGATTCCAACAATTTTACTACAGCGCTTGGGTGTTCAACTGTATGTACTGAGATAATATTTTCTGTTTTTACTTGTGTAAATACCTTTAACTGCTCTTTGCATAATTCATCAATGGGAACTTCGCATCTTCCAAACAAAAAGTCTGGCTTCAACCCAACTTCCCGCAGTCTAGATACACTATGCTGAGTTGGTTTCTTTTTCAGTTGGTTGCTGACATAAGGTAAATAACATACATGAATAAATACAATATTTTCAGAACCAATATTAAATAAAAATTGTTGCAAAGCTTCCAAATAGACGGAGCTTTCAATATCTCCCACAGTCCCACCAACTTCTATCATACAAATATCTGGTAAAATATAGTTGTCACAGCTATCATAATATCCGGATATACCTGCGAGTTTAATTCGCTCTTGAATATAATCAGTCAAGTGCGGTACAACTTGAACAGTTTTCCCCAAGTATTCTCCTTTTCTTTCGCGACTAATAACTTCAGAGTAAACTTTCCCTGTTGTAATGGAATTAATACTAGTCAAATTTAATCCTAAAAACCTTTCATAATTTCCTAAGTCTAAATCGACTTCCTCTCCGTCATCCAATACAAAAACCTCACCATGCTCGAAAGGAGACATAGTACCTGCGTCAATATTTAAATATGGGTCTATTTTTATTGCAGTTACATTATATCCTCTACTTTTAAGGCATAGTCCGAGTGAACTTATAGCTATTCCCTTGCCTAATCCACTAAGAGTACCACCTGTAACAACAATATATTTTATCACTCGATCATCTGCCAAATGATTAACTGAGCTAGTTACTAATTTTGGAGATTTTAAGCAGCTTGACTCCTGCATTGATTTAACTAACGTACTTAAGATTTCCAGTAGATGACGGTTATATTTTAAATTGATTTGACTGATTTTTACGAAATTTTTACTTTTTGCGGTTACAAATTGACAAGTATAAGGGGCAAATAAGGCGCTTTTGAATTGATAATATTGAATGTCTAAAGTTTTTTGACAATGTTTTAAGAATAACTTCGGAATTTAAATAAGTGGCGAGATATTAATTTAATTGGACTCTTAGTAGTGTAATTAATGCGTCTGATAAGGTGAAAATGGTCTCACTTTTACGTGATTTAATTTTGCATCACAGTTTCATGTTTTTAGTACAATAAATATAAAAGTTCATTCGTTATTGAAAAATACAGATATTTGTCCCTGTAAGGTTTTGAGATGTCTAGTTGAATCTTTAATATTTTTTCGATTACTCACTATCTAAACCCATTCGAAAATTTAGGTTGTTTATTGAAATAGTATATTTTTAAAATATTTACTCAACTCTAAATAACATAATTTCAACGAAGGGTTAGAACATATTGTTGCATTGAGAGTAGATTTCTGCTCTACCTGAATGCCTAATATGCAATTTTAATCTTGACCTTGATTTTCATGTATTTTAAGTAAAAAGTAATCTAGAGTACATTTAACCACATTGGCATGTTACTTGGGCAAAATCAGTTCAACATATTACAAAGACTTTATTCTATTATTAAGCTCCTATGGCATTAACTAAGGATTGCGAAAATCAAAGTCACTGAATTTTTAAACGTAGAATAGATAATATAATTATTTAATTGCAACAATAATTATTTAAAAAAGTAAAACTGGATTAAAAAAAATTATTTTTACTAAAATGAATGTAAAAATATGTTATTAAATAAAAATATTGATTTTTCTTTAGTTAAACAGTAAAATATGAATAATGAGAATGAAATTTTAAGTTTCTAATATCACAAAATTTTTTATTCGATTGTACCAATTTACAGTTCTTGGATTTAAACCTTTAACTATTAAATTGTCAATGTGTAAAAAACGTACTACTTTGATACATTTTTCATGATGCCAGTATATTAATTGAAAATTGTTGAACAACTTCATTCCAAAAAGTTTGTGGTTGACTTTTTTTTTTGAATATCTTGATCGTGGATCGGCCTTCAGAATTTCAATTATGAAACCATATAATTTATTAAAATTTTTATCAGGAGCTCCATACTCAAAAAAATGTATATTTGAACATTCTCTTACATTAGAAATAGATAATATATCTAAAAAAGAGGCAAGAGAAAAGTAAATACATAGGTTCGTAATTTCTTGATTTTTTTCAGGTTTTACCCAATTTGGTGAACAAATTTTATTTCTAGAAATTGAATGATTTAGAGAATATGGCAAAATATCAATAATCGGTGTACCATGAATAATATCAACACCGCCAACTTGGATTTTCATACTGAATAGATCGATTTGCATTATATTGCAGATAGTTAATCCAATTGGAACCGGTCTATGAGGAGATCTGGTAGCTAGACATCCTCTTTTCTCTCCGTTATCTATTTTAGGAGGAGTCACCTTTGCATTCTGATGAATCAAATATATATCTGTATTTGCAGCATATGAAAAGTTTTTCTTTTGGTGAATTTTTATTTTGTTCAAATTAAATATAAATATTAGGATAATATGCGAATATTTTTCTAAAATTCGCAGTTCATCTTTATTAAAAACTTTGGTATTCAATTCAACAGTTGCTAAACTAGATGAACCATATTTACCTTGCCTAGGAGTACCCCACTTTTCATCAAAACAACTGTTAACTCTTCCAACAATTGGGAATTCAGTTATTTCATTCATTTTTAAAACAATTTTTTCCGTATTAGTTATTCATTATCTCAAGAATCTTTAATTATTAAAACTAATTATTTTCAAATTGCGCCTGAAATTAATAATGGAAATTACAAATGATATCGAATTTCAAAAAAAATTGCAATTAAAAAGATGTAGAGAAAGTAGGGAATCAATAATAAAAGAGATAGGTTATTCTGATGAGTTTAATCCATTTGGAGATAATAATTTGTCACTTCCATTCATTTGGGAAAAAAAACTTGAACAAGAAAAGAAAGATCATTCTTTTGAATTAAAATGTAATGCTTATCCTTGGTATCAATTTGGAATTTGCCCAATAAATACTGCTGAGATTATTGAAATAAAAAAAAGAAGGGAAAATTTTGAAGAAAAGTCAATGACTAGAAATGTTTCTAAAGATTGCTTTGATTTTGACAAATGGATTGAAAATGAAAAGAAATTCGAAAAATTACAGTTACAAAGCTCATCAATTATAAGAGTAAAGGAACATAGAGAAAATTTATTTGATATATTATTCTGGAAAATTCTAATTTATTCATATTTTAAAGGAAATTTATCATTTTCATCTTCTATGTTTTCATTAATCAAGACGGGGCTTGACGCTTCTATACCCTACCTAAGTTCTTTAAAACATAAAAAATTATTTCAGATACTGGATGAGATCTTTATAACTCGTACGGATGAATCTAATCGTTGTATCTCGGAATTAATTCAAATTGTTAATAACCATAAGCAACTGATAAATACTAATACAGATATTTTATTAATTCCAGAGTGGGAAGATATACTTTACGGTTTGGAGATATTATTAAAATCGATCATGAATAAATTGAATAAATTTGATGATTTTTGTAAAATTGAGGATCCAGAAATCAATCAAATATTGGAAAAAAAGGAAATTGACGAGTTAAAAGATATACTATTTCAATCTCTGGAATTAGCAGATGAAGAATATTGGAAAAGAGTTGTAGTTATTACAAAGATAAGAATATGTAGAATAAATGTTGAAAATGTTGAAAAACTTTACCATGAATACTTTGAAGAATGGGCCAATTCACTTATTTCTAAGTATAATATTGTTATTCACGAAAGAAACAATAGTTATAAAAAAGTTTCCTCGAACTGCAATTTAGCTATTGAAGAATCGCATAACCAAAATGAAGATCACGAAAAATTTGATCAACTTATTGATCTACCTATAATAGAATTCTCCCCATCTAAAGATAATTACGCAAATAATAGAAAGAGGCACAAAATGGCGCAGCTAATGTTGCCATATGTATACTCAATAATAAAAGCAAGGTATTACTGGAATCAGTACAACAAAAACTACTATTCGAATGAAACTCTTCCCCCAAAGATCATTCAAGGATACAAATTCAAAATTAAATATCCGCTTTTGAGTATGCCAGAAAATGCCGGTATTGTTCCTAGGTGGTATATAACAACAAAAAAAAAGTATCTTGAGAAAAATGAGTTATTAGTAACAAACGAAGAAGCCCTTTTAAAGGTTCAGGAGGATATAATATTTTGTGAAAATCAAGTTTCTGTTAAAGACAAGCTATTAATAATTACATGTGATAATCGAATTTATAAAGATGTGGGATTTTCAATTATTGATAAAGAGTGGGACTTAAATCCAAAAAATGGATTTAAAAGTTATTTTGAAAATTCTACTTTACACCTGAATTTTAATTTTAAGCAACCCAAATATAAAAGATGATGAAAGTTTTAAATATCTTGTTCCAATCAATCAAGTTAGTAATTTTATTTTTCTAATCTTGTCTTGAAAATTATCTTTATTTGATTTGTTAGATATTTTACTCAAAAAAAGTTTGCATCCTTCATAATTTTGAATATCCAATCCACTCTCCAGTAATAATGATAAATAATCTAGTGCGAAATCAATAATTATTAATTCGTGAGAATCTGAATTGATTTCTGTATTATTCATGAGTTCAAAACAATGATTGATGTTTTTAATCTGAACATCACTAATATTATTATTAGATAAATAAACTTTCATCCTCCTTAAGACCTTTGGTAATAATCTATTCAACAAATCGTGGTCAAAAATTGTACAATTGTTTGGCTTAATTCCAAATAACATTACTTCTATTATTATATTTACTAATCTCGGTAATTCTTTTTGGAATGACAAAATTATATTTACTCCCATTATATTATTGAGCGAATTTACTAACTTGACCTTTTGGTTTTCATCATTTATGTATTCTTTCCAAAATAAATAATTGCTCATTATGAATAGTGTGTTGGCCATTAATTCTTTTATTGGAAATTCCTCTTTTATCACAACAGTTTGAAATATACTAGTAAACTTATCCAAATGTTCAATTGCTTTGAAAAATAACTCTCCAGTTCGTTCAAGCTTAAGAATTTTATTTATCATATTATATTTATTTGCCTCTAACTTGGTCAATAAAAAATATATGTGTATTGATATCTCCGAAAAGTAAATAATATGTTCTATTAACAAAGAATTTAAGAAATTATTATCTACAATTGCCCTTGCAATTTCATGATTATTTTCCAAAATATAGTTCAATTTATTATTTATTATGTCCAAATTTGTCATGATTTTTGTCAAAATGATTAATATATTGTTATATAGAAGAACACCAGTGTCTTTAGGGTTTCCTGTGGAACCAATAATATTAAACAGTTTAATAGTCTCATACTCTAAGGAATTAATAATTAATAAATTGGAATCGATTTTATTACTTAATGGCTCAGAAATGTTTTTAATGTAATATTTATCAACCGGAATATCTGGAAAATACATTAATAATGTATTCCAAAGTTTTATTCCAATATTATTTGAAATTCTTGAAAGAATTTTTTTTGTAGATTCATAAATTTCAATGTTTGATAAGTTTTTTTCCATAAAATGAATTAATGAATGAATATTAGAAATGCCATAATTCTTGAGGAAATTTGATGAGTTATTTAAAATATTTAAGTGGTTATTTATTAAGTTTATTTTTTTATCAAATTTTTCTAATTTTTCTAATGAAGAATTAATAATTGTATTCATTAAAAATGAAGTATTAGTTAATAGATTAAATGATTCCTGCTTTTTTTCCTCTTCATAATAAGGATTTGAAATAGAGCCCTTTTCCATTATCAAAAAAACAATCTTTTCGTATTTTGCAATTTCATAGTCAGATAGTATATTTGATTTATCAAAAATTTGAATTTCCTTAATAATTATATTAATTACAATCGCAATAATGTTATAAATCATGCTAGAGTTATATTTGAGATAATACTCTCTGCCCTGCAATGAAAAGACGTTTATTAGAGAAACAATAATACGTTCATAATTCGCTGCTATTTCCATCTCAATGTTATATGAAATCCATCTGAAAAAAAAATAGAAAAGAGTAAATTTTGTGCTCCTTGATTTTCTTAAAAAATTACAAAATCTTTCCCAAAAAGATATAGAAAAGTCTATTTGAATATTATCATTAGAAAACATATTGATAAATATTTGATCCGAAATAAAAGGTTTAATATAGTTTTTTAAAGATAATAAATCTGTTTCATGTGTTTCAAATATAATTTCAGCTTCGGGAAGATTGACAATAAAATTTCTACAATCTGTTGGGTCAATATAATAGAAATTTTGTTTTTCCAACTTGGTGGAAGTCTGCAAATTCAACGGTCTTTTATTCGACAGCCTTTCAAAAAAATTAATCTTCTTGTCATCTGTTGATGAAATTGAATTCAAAATAGTTGGTAAAGTCTCTGAATTATGAATTTTGCTTTCATTAACCATTTCATTTGAACCTTCAGTAGATTTACTATTAGAAATCGTCTTTCCATCTGATTTGGAAAGACCACCTACATTTTGGATGGGAAATAATTGATTATTGTTAGTATTTTCAAGCCTCTCAATATTAATTGAGCCTTTATTTTGTGTTTCGATTTGCTTGTAGATCCCAATTTTAGGTATGGAGTTTCTATTTGATTTTGTTGATTCATTATTTGGTGTTGTAATAGTTGAATTTGGTGGAGGATTTGTAGTCTTAATAGATAGTGAAAGGGTTTTTGAATGAAAGTTTTTAGTATATGTGTTATTTTCATCTTTTGTTGTATATAGATGAATTCCCAGTTTTCTCTCCGTTTCATTTATTAGTTTTTGCTTACTAATATGTAATCCCGTAATTACTTTTTGTAGAATCGTATTAAACTCTTCGCCAAAACATGGATTTTTAAGCTTTACGAGCAAAACAGAAGCAGAAGATCGAACTTGTATTGAAGGATCATCAAAACATGAAGGAATAATATTAATCAATTGTTTTAAACCTTTTGAATGTTTTTCCAGAATACTATTATTCTCAATTATTTCATCTATTAAGTGGTCACAAATTGAAATAGCTGAACATTTTGCAGTAGTAACTTTTTCTTTATAACCATAAATATACAAGTCATCAAAAATTTGGTCCAAATTCAATGAAAATTTTAAAACCATATTTACGAAATTTATTGATTCTGTACACACAATTTTATTCTGATCCTTAATTTTAGTCAATATTTGTGTTGTCAAAGGACGGACTATTGTTGTGACTTTCCCTCTAAGGCAACTTATTAGATTTGAACAAAGCCTAATAACAGATAAAATCAATGCAGTATTTCCTTCACATTTGATTATTCTCTGTAGAATATTTAGCAAATTCTGATAATCAGTAATAGATGGAGCAATATTCTTTTTATTGTTATGAGAAATATTAGCTTTACTATCATTTTGATTGATAGATAACTTCTTGTGAATTTCACATAGCTTTGAAAACTGATCTATGATTAATTTTCTTTCATTCCATTTAATTTTTTTATCTGAAATAACTTCAAGCCAGTTAGAAGGAAGCAGTTTTGTTACATCAACAGGCTCAATCAGATCGAAACTGTCAATTGAATTTTCATTCTCTTTAAAAACCGCAGTATTAATTATATTTGAATTAAATCTAGATTTAATTTCTTTAACGAAATCATTTCTGATTGGTTCTTTATTTTTTTTTTCGTCCAATTCTATTGATCGTTTTTGCACTTCCTTTAATTGTAAAGGCGTTAAATTAGAAGAAATATATTCCATCAAAGATGATTCTTGATTTATCATAGAAAGAATTTCGTAAACACAATCCTTTGTACTTTTATCGTTACAGTCGGTAACTAAAGGAATTATAGCTTTTGACCACTTTACAATAGGAGAAAATTCAACTCCATAATTTTCTATAAAACTACAAAATAATTTCACAACACCGAGAATTTGTTTTATTACAATTCCTTTTGATTTTCTATTGTTATTAATAAAATCTATCATTTCATTCCATAAATAATCAACTTTATTTAAGTCACCATTTTCGATTAATAATGACTGTTCAAAAAATGAAAATGCTAAATTCATCGATGAGCATGATGTTTTTGAATTAATCAGAGTTTTTTTAATTAGCATTTCAGAAATATTCTCTTTCCAGATTGTCGGCAAATTATTGATTTTTAAACCAAAATGTTGAATACTAATTGTCAATAATTTTATTCCCAGATTCTGAGAAGAGATATTTTTATCATTAACAATACTCTTAATAAAAAGGTCTTCAAATTCGCAAATATTTATCGATTCTATTTCCTTTATTGCCTTTTTGTAACCATACATTCTCATTTGCCACTCATTACTAGTGATAAGTGAGTTGATAGGAATAGTTGACATATCAATTCCATTAAAATTATCATTGTTTTCGGAAGAATATTCTGCAGGACCAAAATTAGGATTTTCGTCTAGTACCATCGAAACAAGTTCTCCATCATCCTTCATTTTTGCATTAAAAAAAATGTAATTTATTAAAGTGAGCTATACCCGCTTCAATGCATAACAGTGGGGAAAATCAAATTAAAAAAAAAAATCAATTTATTTAGTTACATCATCTTTCAAATTATGGATTTTTTTTTCTTAAAATGTTAAAAATAATATAAAATTGGCAAATAAGTGGATTAATAAACCTGACCTAATCAAATATATTTTGTGATTTACTAACACTATATTTTTCAATTGAATTAAAACTATTAATAAGCATAAAATCCAGTTTTTTTTGGCTGAGAACCTGGGATTGGTCCTCTTGCAGGAATTCCATAGGGATATGCAACAAATGGGTTGCAAGGCGAATACATGCTGGAACCGCTAACTGGGTTAAATTGTGCAAGGTGATACGGTGCATTGACAATGACTGTTTGATCCGTTGGAGATATATATGGGTTAAGTGGTTGTCCATTGTGGAAACGGTGTGGTTCTGGAAGGTTCTGAGTGTTCTGGGGCCCTTCCTTATCTGTTTTTCGAGCAACAAAGTCTTCAGGGAGGGGTGGAATTACACATGGAACTCCTGCTAGACTTGCAAATGGGTATCCTGGCATTACTCTACAATCTACTGGCACAAAAGTCTTAGGTTGCGCATATAAAGTTGGAATTGACGGGGCACCTGAAACAGGTAAGATGCTCGATGAGGCAGGTATTGTTGGAACACTAGGTTGGCCGCTGTCCATTTTTCGATATTTATTGCAATAAAGAGATTTTGATAAATTTCTACAAGGTTGATTTCTATTACAGTGTTTGTTTTAACATGTTTCTTCACACAAAAAGACAATACATTAATAACCAAGGCGCCTAAAAAATCTAAGAACTTAAAATATTAGGAAAGATAAATTATGCTGGAAAACTTAAAAAATAAAATATATCTTCAGTTTCATGTTTTGTTTGCTAAGATTAAACTATGCAAACTACACCAATTATAATTAAAATTGTGCAAGTTATTCCCAAGGTTGCATAGATAACATTTTTTATATTACTTTTTGATTTTTCAATCTCATTACTTATTGTTATTTCCGGCTGGAACGGTATCTCTTCATTTTTTTCTTGTAAGCTGTCTTCAGAATCATTTTCCTCGTGTTCATTTGAAGCCGCCTACAGGATATAATGATTTTAATTATCACAATTATGCCTTACCTCTTCTTCTGCTGAAACTCCTAGTGATCGTTTTAATCTCTCCATTAAGCCGGAAGACCTTTTTCCATCAGATGGCGCATCAATTATTTCCTCCTCACTTCTCGTTTCAACAGTAATAGTCTCATTTTTGTCTTGAAAATTATTTAATTTCACGTTCTGGTCATTTTGTTCACTTTCAACTAAATCTTTACTATTTTCAATTTTATATGCTGCATTTTCAATGGTTGGATTTTGAATGGCATCTGTAAAAGATAATGGGCCATTCATTGTCTTTGAATAAGTTTCAGTACTTTTTTCATTATTCAATGAATTATTTTCATCCGCAACAAATTCCCTTTAGAAGCAGTTAGTGTATCTAATTATATTCTTAAATGACTTACCTGAAATTCTGTAACTCATTAGAAACTGCCTTCTCCACTTCTCTTTCCCTCTCTTCAGTATTTTCAGTCTAAAAAGTATTTATTGAATTTATATAATAATTTATACTTACTTGAATCTTTCTCCATTCTTGGTCATGTAAATCTGCCTTATTTAATGCGCATGTTATTTTTACACAAGAATTATATTGTTCTGGAAAACATTTGGGGCCTTTACATATATATTTTGTCCGAATTGATTTTATAACCTGTGAAATACCATTCTTTTTAAATAAACCAACAGGAATTGAAATCGAGTTTGACCTATATCATTTATTAAAGCCAGATAAAGTGAAAATTTTATACTTACATTACTAACTTTTGCCTTGGAGTTAATCTTCCAATGAAATTAGATGGTTTTCTACATAATTCATCGAAATCACAACTTGAATCAACCATAAATTCAAATGCTGCATATTTATATTTTTTTGGTCTTACTTTTGACAGTTTTTTAATATTATAATACTGCAGGAAAGTGTGAACAGTAAGAGGTACATATCCATCAATAACCTATTAATGTATGATTTAAAATTGTCTTTTTACTTTTAACTTACTGTACATGTGTTTAGTCTTTCAGTTAGTACACGTCCAGTGGCTTCCAATTCTATGGTAGTCCCTTTAGAAATGTGTGCACTATTCATTTTCTCTTGAGGATTGATCTCGTTTTTTTTAATTCCCTTAGTTGGCGAATTAAATTTAACTAGTCCATTTTTGTTACGAAATTTATTTTTGAAATTATTTAAACTAAAAGAAAATTTATTTGTTTTTTTAAATTGTGTTGCTTGGTTTGTGTCGGGTAAATTTTTTTTTTTTTTCCCAAAAACTCTGCTTAATAGACTTTTTGAGCGTGATTTGTTAGACTTCGTTGTAATATTATTACTTTCGTTCCCTTCTTCAAATTCGGACTCAGACATTTGGGAAACAAGCTGTAATAAAGAATACCCTACTGACCCACTAAATGAACTCGAAACACTCGTCGAAATACTTTTTTTTGCAGGGAAATTTGTGTCGCTTTTATGAATAACTTCTTCTTTATCATCCTCTTCATCATCTTCATCTTCTTCTTGGCTATTTTCTGACTCATCCGTTTTTGATTCATCATCCTCGGATATATACGAATCTCCATTTGCAAACATGCCCGATTTTAGAATTTCAAGCCCATTTTTAGAAATTTTAAGATAGCCTTGAAAAATTGTAATTTCATTTAGGATCGTTGGTATTACTGAGCAGTACGCCATTGATGATTCTGATTTATTAGTAGTCTTGCATTTTGTACAGCGATTTACTGAATAGCATTCGCCTTCGTTTGAACTTGTATAACCTCTACCGTCTTTGCAACCTAATGATGAACAAAAAGACTGGGTATATTCAGATTTCCGGAAAGTTAACCCAATAGACTTTCTTTTCTTTTTGGTCCCATTTATCGCAGCCACTAAATAAATACAACAAAAAAATAGTTTTATTCCAACAAAAAATTTCATTAATCACCAATGTCCTAAGCAACAAAAATACTAAAATAATATTAACACACAAATGTGCACAATAAATAATACACACTTTTAATCAATTTATCTCTTCAAAACAACTTAGATTACAATTCTAATAAAGTTAAGTAAATTATCGGTTTTTGCAATAACAGATACAGCGTTTAAGCCGCAACAATTGAATCTGCAATTAGATTTGATTGTTCCAATCCACACAACATTTCTACAAGTTTTAACCCGAATGAAACAGAAGTTCCTGGCCCCTGTGAAGTTACTACATTAGAACTCACGCAAACCGCTGAATTTGCACTATCAGGTCTAGCAAGTTCACTCATCATAGATGGATAACTGACTGCCTTTTCAACATCAGATAGTAGGCCATTCTTCTCAAATACAATAACAGGTGAAGCACAAATCGAAGCTATTATTTTACCCTTTTTCTTTGTTTCATGCAAAATTTTCAGCAGGTTTTGGTCCTTTCCCAGTTTTATTGCGCACTCCATTCCTCCAGGGCACATAACCAAATCATAATCTTCAGATAATACTTCATTTAAGAATTTGTCACCCTTAATAGTTATTCCGTGTGCCCCCACAACCATATTGCAATCACCAGAAACTGCTATTGTAACATTTAATCCTGCCCTCCTTAGTATATCAACAGGGGTTACAAATTCGATTTCTTCGAACCCATTTGCAACAGCAATTAACACTTTTTTTGACATCGAAACAAACTTAAATGATATTACCGATATTTTAACGGATTAGATAACTCCAAAAACTCGAAGCGGTTAAATATAAATCCTTCAATAATCGGCGGAATAACAAAATCAATCAATTTTAATACTATATTATTAGAATTATTAATATATCTTTAGGGGTTAGTAAGATTAAATTGTTTAACGTCATTCAATCTACGACCAACTACTGATTGTCAAACAATTAGTTAGGCGGCGCACAAGAAAAAAGCGAGCAATTTACATAGTACTATAAATATAGAGGAAAACTGCATTAAACATTAGAAATTAATCCTAGAACTAACTATTGTTTCTTTCCCAGATCTCAAATGATTGCATTTACTACTCTTACAACTTTATATTGAAAGAAAATATTTTAAGGCGGCAAGATACGTCTCAAAATATACTCACATATTTAAGACATAGACATAACATTTCCATATAGTTTAAAACAAACTTAAATGTTCATACCTATTTAACTGGGTGATTATTTTTGTGAGGTAATGCTGTTTTTGCTTTTCGCACGTGATAAATAATAATATTGTCATATTCGTTGTGAGCTCAACAAATTCTATATAAATCATGTCAGGAGTTAGTCGTAGAGCAGTTATCACAGATCCAAATGGCGTATATGAAGGTGATGTGAATGAGAAGGGCCTTAAACATGGAAATGGAGTTTATAAAGTTAATACTGGAGATGTTTACGAAGGTGAATATTCGAATGGCCTTAAGAACGGTTATGGGGTTTATACATGGGCAAACGGAGACAAATTTGAAGGTTATTACAAGGATGATATAAAATGGGGTCATGGAATCTACAGATGGTCTAATGGCGAGGTCTTCGAGGGAGAATATGTAAGAGGTGTTAAATGTGGTCATGGTATATATACCTGGCCGAATGGTGACAGATTTGAGGGTGAATACAAGGACGGAGTTAAGGAAGGGTTTGGCGTTTACAAGCTTGCAACTGGTAGAATATATGAAGGTCAGTATTCACGAGACATGAGAAATGGTCAAGGGACATCCAGATATACTGATGGATCTGTATACACTGGCGAATGGTTTGACGGTAAAGAGCATGGCCATGGTCTCTTGAAATTTAGTGATAGCAGCTCGTATGAGGGCGATTTCCAGAATGGTGCACCCAATGGGCAGGGGAAGTATACTTATTCGAATGGAAACTACTATGTTGGCGGATTCAAGAATGGTCTCACGGATGGGCCGGGCTCACTCACGTTCGCAGAAGATAATCGCGTACTAAAAGCAAACTGGAAAGATGGCCAAGTTGATGGTGACGCTGCAATCATTTACCCTGACGGTGGAAAGTACACGGGCGAGGTTGTAAATGGAATAAGACAGGGAAGAGGTGTTATGACGGAGTTCAATGGTGACGTTTTTGATGGTGAATTTTTCAGGGATTTCCGTCACGGCGAAGGGGTACTTACGGTAAATGGCAAACAAAAGAGAGTGAAATATAATATGGGTAAAAAAGTTGGATTATGTTCTTGCTAGTCTAAAAAGTTCCATAAATGCCCCAAACCTGTTGGTCTCTTTCTACAGATTAAACTTTTCAACTCCTTTAATATCATACTTCAAATTTTTTTAAAATAAGTTACAATTTAGAGAAAAAAAAAATTGTTTATCGAATGTATAGAATATATTGCAGATAGTCGTGTGTGAAAGCACGTCATAATGATAATTTTTGGTATAAGCGATTCTCTAATTATCTGATTTCCCTCGAGTAACAACTCAATGTACTAGATAGACTATAATTTGTGAAACTTCTATTCCATTTTAAATAACCCTACAATTCCTGAAAGTGAGGCAACAACAAAGTTTACAGAATATAACGATAATAATGATACCCCGAATACCTTGTTATTATACTTGAAGTACGTTGAGTAGTAAATCCATGCAGGAACAATAAATACGAATATTCCATCGAGAGTCCCCCCTGTGACTTGAATTAACTTGGCAACGGAGCTGAACCTAACTGCCATAATACCTGAGAATGTAAGGACAATAGATAAGTTCAAAATTTTAAACAACCTTTCTTTTGATAAACACTTAAAATGTGAATAGTTGCATGGGCATTTTTTCCAATTGAATTCCACTTCGTTATTTTCTTCTTTTTGTTCGTCACTAATTCCGAAATAAGAAGTCAAATTCGTGGTAGATGCCAGTGTAGATGTGCATTGATTTGAATTAGTTTCTTCATCAACTACAGTATTTAAATTTTGTTCAATATTCTTAATAGAATTAGTCATCTCCATATCACACTTTTTCTTATATATGAAACTGCCAATTGACCTGAACAGAAACTTGACGGTTGAGGAGAAACTATCTATTAATGGTATGATTTCTATACATATTGTCACAGTCAGTGATAGTGTTAAATAAATCCTCATAAGAACAATTAAAGGGTCATTGTATGCAAAATTATTGATAATATTGGGTAATGTATTCAACCTAAAAACTAGATATCCAGATATTCCAACAGAGCAATTGAAAATAAAAATTGCGGTGACAAATGTTAATACAATCCCTTTAATCTTTTTTGTTGACATGTGATGTATATTCTTTGTTGAAGGGATTAATATTAAATGGCAAAAGTGAGAGAATAAAATAATATTTGAAACACTTGTTATCTTCCAAAATGCCATGATTGAACTGTAATTGAAAAACTCTATTTTTCCCTTTCTACAAAAGTTGTTATGCAGAGCCATAATCCCATTTTGGCATTCTGGTGGCTGGTTTGAACTCAATCCATAATAAATAATAATAATAGCAGTAGATACAGACGATAATACTGACAAAACTGATGCCAATTTTACAGCAGAGAAGTTATTTGGTATACATAACAAAAAAACGATCAAACAAAAAAATATTATGCATCTGTACCTTTCTGTAAAAAAAAGTGAAATAGAAAAAAGAATATTGTAAAACAACTTTGCAAAAGTAGATTTTTCAAGGCCATAATAATGTATTGATAACTCGGTTAGCTTTTTTTGAACCAAAAAATTAATTTGAATCACAAAATCTGAAAGAAAAATTAACAAGCAAGGAATTATGAACAGGCAATCAAATAAAACAAGTATATCACATAATATTGCAGCTTTTGATGCAATCTTAGCTCTTTTTTTACTTTCTGCCAAATTCAATTCAGCTTCAATTAAATTGTTATCAATTTTTGGTTCGCCAAGAATACTGTAATAAATTAGTTCAGTAATACTAGAAACTTTGTAGTGTAACCCTCCCATTATCAAAAAATATATTGTTGAGCTGCATAAAATACCCCAATATAGCAATAAAATTATCCCCAAAAACAGTCCTGTCTGTTGAAATACCCATGGAAGAGTTAATACTCCCATACCTGTAGCTGCGCTAATCAACATGAAGCATATTGAAAAGAATGAATCTTTTCCAAATATTTTCATTTCAAAATTTGTTCATAAAAGATATTGATTTAAGCATTAATAGTCTTTGGCGCAATAAGAAGTTAACGACAGAAAAAATATAGAATTTATTAAAAAATTGAAGTATAACGGAATAAATTGGATATTAACTAAATACCCGCTAGTTAGATGAATAGAGTTCTCAATAATAAGCCCTTAGACTATCTACTAACGCCCACGATAATGTCTAGTCATAGAGTTCACTGAATTCGAACTGCTAGAAGAACTATACTTTGAGTTGATATACCCTTTAAAGCTTGAATAGTTGTAGCTAGATTCATTTGCAGGTGTCGGGGGCATTAATTGGTTACCAGGCAAACTATTTTGTGAATAGTAATGAGAATCACTAAAAAAATTATTAGGGTTATGATTAACAAAATCTGAATTTGGATGATTATTTCTATGCCTTGAATAATGTTTATTATGAGACTCATAGCTGGTTAGTATCCTATGTTTGTTTTGATAATAATAGTTTCTGTGGCAAGAAGAATTTTGAGCAGGTCTGCGCTGGTCAGATGTTCTTTGCCGTTTTTGATCTACTTGCCAATTGTAGTGTCTTATTTTGTGTGTATTTAATTGGGAAATACCATCTAATTGGTTATCACGCTTACTAGCACTTGAATCAGATTTAGGAACCCAAGGGTCACTTTTTGGAGAAAGTGAAGTAGAATTAACTGTCTCTAGAGATTTTTTTCTTGGAATAATGTGGAAGGGATTTTTTTCGTTCAAAGTCTCAGAATTAATATTGCCATCTACCTTTTCCTTATCAATTTCTGGGTATGTAACTGGAACTTCTTCATTTGTTGTTGGTTTTAGTTCTGAATCAAAAATTTCATTAGTATTATTTTTGTATTTTTCAGATGTTTCAGACGAAATTAAAGATCTCTTTCTTAGTCTTTTTTTATTGTTTCTATTCCTTTCTTCATATATCTCATGTTTTATTTCTTCAGTTTTAATTGAATCAAAATGTTCATTAGAATCTAATAAAAGTTTACTTTTTCTTTTATGACTTCCTAATGCTGGAAGAATGTATTCATCATCCTCAACCAATTTCTCAGAGTTAATTTCCGAGTTGATAAATAAAAGCCCACCATCTCCAGATAAATCTCGGGATTCATTGTCAAGATTAGTTTCATTCAGAACATCAAATTCATTTAAAGTATCCAGTTCTTTACTATCCGCCACTTGATTTGATCCTTTTTCTCCAATTTCTGAAAAATCTTTAGACTCAAATTGGTTCACTTCACTATTTTCCTTAACACCTAGATTGTCACTGTTGAAATCCTTTGAAAAGTCGTTAAAATTGTTTCCTTCATTTGAGCAATCAATCAATATACAGTCAACTGAATCAACCTTATCAACATTCTCATTCAGCTTTTCTGTCATTTTGCCCGAAGTACTCAATAAATCTAATTCTTTATTTTTATATTCATCTTTGAGTTGAAAGCCGTTATTTCTTGGTTCAATTGAAATACTACAATCATCTTTATTTGAAAATAAACTGCTCTCAGAATTCACTATTTCTGAATTCTGAGCCTTGCTGGTGTTCCGTGAGGACCTCCTCAACCTATGATTACTTTCAAGTTGGTCCGGGTCCAATTGCCTATTCCTATTCCGGGTATTGTTTTTGTTAATATTGCACTTCTTCGATATCTTATTTGTTTGAATCAATAAATTCGATTGTGAAATTTTACGATACATAGGATGGTTAAAATTATTTGGATTTTCCAACCAAGAAAAAACTGGGAATAAGTCCAAAATATCAACGTTTATTTGCTCACTAAATTCATCCGTAATTATTTTGGAATTAATAGTTTTTAAATCAAAATTTGTCTCGCTTAAATAATTTGGTATTAATAATAGGTTATCTCTTTCAGGGAACAATTTAGAGTACGAGAAGTTGCATGTACTCCAACTTTCGTTGTACTTGCTTAATTTGAAATCAACGCTATTAGAAATAAACAAGGAATTTGACAGATCAATAAACGGCGATTCCCAATCAGATCTTGTTGCAGGAATCAATTCTAGAGAATTTCCATGAATGCTTGATATGATACCTTGACTCTTTTGGGTATTAGATAATGAAATGGGATTGTTTGTTTGATTATTAGAGTATTTAAGTGATTGGTTATTTGAAATAACTGGAAATATCCCATTAACAGATTCGCCAACCATTTTGAAAACAATTGGGACTTCTGTACCTGTGATTATTGACCTTCCTTGAAGTGGATGGTTTTTTGAGTTAAATATGTTATTTTTTAAAATACATATTGGAAAACTCTGAGAACCTTTTAAATTTGAAAGTACTTCGTAACTATTAGAAAAGTTTTTAGATCTTGACTTTTCAAAACTCTCAAAAAATTGATTTCTGAAAAGAGAAACATCATCCAAATTTTGATATTCTAAAGGCCAACATGAAGGAAAATTTTTTTTTAAATGATGAGACGGCAATAAGCAAGTCTGGTCATTTTTAAGCTCTTCACACCAATCACTCAAACTATCAATTAATGATTTGCTAAGCAAACTATCAGAAATTGCACTACCTCTAAAATTTCTTGTGATATCCTCAGTTAAATTTAAGCCTTGATTGTTTATTTGTTTGGAATTAATGGCCTGAGTAAGTGAATTACTAATTGAACAATTACTAAAATTTTTTTTTCGGCCTTTTAGTGAACGACTCTGAAAATCAGAATACGAAATACTTTGATCAGGTACGCTTAGATTTAAATTTTCGGGAGGAATCCCAACAACCTCTTCTGCCACATCGCATGAATTATAGATTTTATCCCATGTGTTCATTGTACACACCCATTCTTCAGGTAATGTATTAGGGTTCATTCCCAACGGTAACTTTCTCCATTTCTTACAAAGCTCACATTGAGCCCAATCGACCAAATCAGAAGAGACTTCCATTTTATATTATACATCATTTATAGTATTTTTAAAAAAAAAATTAGTCCAATTTCTTTAAATAAAATTTAAGCGCTAATTTTGAACATCAGAAACGAGGACATATGATAATTTATTTTCTATCTTTGTTACGCACTCACCGTCAATATTTGTTTTTGAGATTTCACTATTTAAAATATTAGGCGTACTATCAATAAACATATGGTTGCTTACGAAGTGCGTTATCCAACTAATTGGGTTAAAACTTTGATTACAGAATGATATCGTACATCTTTTTTGAAATAGTATAGAACATTCAATGCTACTTAACTGTTCGACTTGTCTTGAAATTATTATGTTCCCGTTTTCAGATATTCCTCCCAGTGCCAAACGTATAATAATTTCTTCCTCTAGCTCTATATTTGGGCATATGATCACTGTGCAGAATCCCAAATTTCGGGTGTAGTTTAATAGTTTTTTCGTAGTGGAAATGAAATCAGAAAAACAGATGATATTTAACAATCCTAAATAGTTTTTGTTTATTCCATGTTCAGTTGAATTGTATTCTGCGCTGGTACAAAGCAATACCGTTACAGGAACTTCTTTAATCAAGTATGGATATGTCATTACACAACCCAACAGTAAATTAGGAGCAATTACACATACTTGAAATGGAGAGTTATTCTGAGCACTGAAACTTGTAATTGGAGATTCAAGCATTTTATTCCAAGAAAGATACCAAGTTATTAACTTTAACAATTCATTTCCTGCGTTAATTAAATCAAATTTATCGTTAAGAAAGTATTCATTCATCAACAGATTCTTGGAAGAAACCCACAGTTGTTCATTTACCAACGGTTTAATATGAGGATTATCAGGGATATAAATTGAATATAAACTCGGTTTAAGTAGTTCCTCATTATTTGCCTCCACATTAATTATTTTAACAAACGAAATGTTCAGAAATCTACTCAAATCTTTTAAAGAATGAGCAGCATTTTTTAGAAAACTACAAGCATGTATTTTAACAAGACATTTAATTTCTGGGGATAAATTCAGCATTTTATTGTAAATTTTAATATTTATTTCGCTTTACCCCTCATTTTTTGCAATTTTTAGCCTTGATGCAGGATAAAAAAAAAAGTAAAGATGATTGGAGAGAAGATCTCTACAATTTGATAGAACTATTGAGAAGGAGGCAGCTTATTGGATCTCAAGCTCAGGGAAAGAAAACACTCGAAGTCTTGAGACAAATAGTTGATAAGTGCACGTGGAAAAGTGTAAATGAGCTTATTCTAAAAATAAAAGAAATCGGCTCAGAAGTTGCGTCAATTGATCCTTTAGCATTTTCTGTTAACAGTACTTTTAGGAGGTTTCTTAACGTAGTAAGAAAGGAATATATCAAATTGTGTACTAAACAGCCGGCATGTTACTACTATTTTAGTAGCTCTGAAAACACTGATTTGCAAGGAGATGTAAATATGTGTCTCTTAAGATCCGCAATTTTCGAAGGTATAAATGAACTTTTACATGAATATGGACAATCTTGGGACTTTGACCAATGCCTGGATATTTTTACAGCAAACGAAACTGTTTTAATTTATGGTTATTCAAATTTAATTGAGAGAATGTTAAAGTCAATTTCAAAAAAAAAAACAAATCTAACTGTTTTTATTTTAGATGGTGACCCAGAAAAGTATTCTTATGAATTTGCTCAGAAAATTTCATTTGAATTTGGTATTAATGCTATTCTGATGTCTGATTCAAGCTTATTCAGCCTTATACCCAAAGTAAGCAAAGTTATTTTAAGCGCAAAAGCGATATTTCCAGATGGAAGTGCCGTTACACTTTCTGGTGGATACTTAATTTCACACACTGCGAAATTTTTCTCTGTTCCTATTGTAATTGTTGCTGCCCTCTATAAACTTTGTCACTTCCCACTTTTTGACACCCAGAGAACAAATTTAATCGTTCCGCCAAACCTCTTTGCAGACTCACTTAAGCAACTTTCAAATGTTCACTTTGCAATTAATAAATTGGATTTAATCCCTGATAATTTAATAAGTATTTTCTTAACAGAAAATGGATCAATGTCTAAACTACAACTATATGAGATTTTCAAGGGTAGGTTTCATCCAGATGATCTGTGAATAATATACTTGTACAATAATTGATGTATTAAATTAAAAAAACTATACAGTTATGCATATTCACGTCTAGTCTTTAATACATGAAGTATCTGTTTTTTTGTAATTTTACAATGAAGAAAATCAATTAACTTAACTTATGAACGAAATTCCGATTGTATTATTTTCTGTTAAGAATAAAGGAAATACTTTGTTCTTCGATGCATATTCTCAGACCGATTCCATTAATTACAATTCAAATGTGACCCCGCGTGAATACTCTAACTACTATCGCTTTTATGTAAACAAGTACAAAAATTATAATTCAATTAATGTGCAATCTGACCAATTAAAAAATAGTGTTTTTGAGCAAAAAATTGATCTTTCAAATGAAAAAAACAGACGTTGTGTTTGTAGTTCAAGTGAATATATTGAATTAGAAGGTAATCAATTGAAAAATGGCATTCCAATTACTCATGTACCACGTGAGAACGAAATAGATCCTAATCTAAACGATTTTGGAACAAAAAATTGGCAAGTAACCAGTTATGTGAAAAGCCAAAGCCCAGAACTCAACTTTCGTCATTCAAGCTCTGAAATTCATAATATTCGTTTAAATAATAGTCCATATTTATACACAAATAAAAATTATACTAAATACCCATCAAAACAAAATAATATGGGTGAAAGACATTATAATAGAGAATTATGTAGGCATTGCCAATATTCTTCTGTAAAAAACATTGATTTTTATATTGATCCATCTCCGAAATATAATTTTATTTCAAATTCTATTCCTGAGGCTTTAACAATGACTATTATGATAGGCGTTAATGCAGTTGTTGAAATCATTGCTAGTATTGCAGTGAAATTTTGTGCGAGAATTCCTGATAAGGACGAATTATATCCAGGAACTGGATGTGTTCTTATGGACTATTTAAATGATAAAATTGATCACTTATTAAATGATCAAGCTGAAATTCACGACGAATCCACAGAAAATCAACAATCTGAGAACGACACAAAAAGTTCGAATATAAACTGCGAGGCATGGATCAGCAACAAACTTGACGAAATCATGAATCATTCTAATTACAAAGACAGTGAAAACAAAATCCCTTATAAATACAACGGTCTATATGACGCACTAATCAAGAACTGCTATCACAAGGCCGATGAGTCAGGTTTTGACCCAGTTAAATATTCAGAGAACTTGCCGTACACCCTCCCATTTGTTAGCGCTAGAACACAAACTCTCCGGAGAGGATTCATAGATTATCCAGAAACTAATTCGTAATAAAGAAATGTAAACAAGCAGAGCCTAGTGAAAAAAAAATAAATTCTTATCTTTTTCCTAAAATTCACTAATTCTCAGCCGACCTTTTACACGGTCCGTAATACTTCGCCTTCTCAGCTGATGTCTGGAATCTGCCGTGCCCAAACTTAGATGAGGTATCGATAAACTTCAGATTAACCACTTCCAATGCTGATCTTGTCACAGGCGGCACCAATGATTTGCGTAATGTCAATAGTCTCTTCTTGCATCCGACGGTACAGCCTTTCAACATCAGGAAATCTTGATTGACAACGCCATACCTTGGAAATCCGCCCATAGGTGTAATTGTCTTCTCAGTCAAATCAGCAGAAGTTGATGCATTACGCGGATCGTCACCACGCCCAATACGGTAAATCTTCTTGTTCATTTCAGTACGCTGACCATATCCTTTCTGGCCTGCTCTTGGAACCTGGAACTGAACCCTAGCAGGATGCCAGGCGCCAATACAAGAAACCTTCCTCACACCTCTGCGCGTCTTTCTCGGAAGCTTCGTAACTCCCCATCTTGAGATTACGCCTTTGTAACCCTTACCCTTGGAAATACCGATAATATCAATCATCTCATTTTCGCTAAATATTGTGGACACGGGGATAGGTTGTTCAAAACATCTGACGCAAAAGTCTATTTTGTCTGATACAGAACCACCATTCACCTGTATTTCCATGATGTCTGCCTTTTTCTTGTTTAGTCCTGTCTTGCTAACCTGAGTATGACACAGAGCACGAATTACTGTACAGTACTGCTTGCATCTGGCAATCTCTGCTTCCATCCTCTGGTTCTCAGCATAATTCCTCGCATATTTGGTAAATGCCTTACGCTTACTCCTGTAATAATTCTTATAGAAACGTCTCTTGCATTCTTCACTAAGATATCCTGCAAATACAGTGGTCAAGGCTCTTAGACCATTCGGTGTCTCAATGTAACCGACAAACCCAACACATATCATAGGAGGAGTCTCAACAATCGTGACCGCCTCGACGACTTCCTTCTTATTAAGTTCTGAAAAAAAATGTAAGTTTCTGAATTAGACAACAACGAGGTATTATATATGTCACTTTCATGGTTTCTCCCAGAATCATCTTCACATAAGTGAGTGTAAAAAAACTACTCTTCTAGGGATAAGGAATATGAAAGGCAATAATAACGGAGCAGGAGCTCAACATCAAATCATCAATATAGGAGTAGTAATTGACAGCGAACATACGTTTATTTCAATTAAACGCTCAATTGCCAATTACTCCGAACTATCAATATACCACGTCAAAACAAATAAACTTACTTGAACCAGGTTTATCAACATCCCTAACGATATGGGTCATACCTGCTTTATAACCCATAAAAGCAGTTAGATGTGGTGGCTGACTCGAGTCATCCTTTGGAAAAGCCTTAACTTTCCCACGGCTTCTAGAACATCTCTTTCTAGGAAGGAAACCGAGGGATCCGGATCTTGGTCTTTCAAATTTACGATGTGACATTTCACTAAAACTAAAGTTGATGAATTTTATTAAATGAAATAACTGAATATGGTTCTTGGGACAATTTCTACGTATAAACCTTACCAAAACGAAATTAATTATATATAGAAATATATAATTACGTAAATTTGAGACGGCGCAACAAGTTCTTGCGCGCGTGAATTGGTCAGGGGCTCAATTTTCTGTAGTATATACATATTAAAGTTAAAACGCTTTAATGAGAAAACTAAAACATCCGACTTCACAGAGTTTGCTCGCAATGTTTAGATAGATAGTGAGTATAAAACGTCCTTAATAACTAATTGTCTTCCTATTTATATATGACTAGTGTAAGATGTTTTTTGTGCAAATGTACACTACATATTTCAAAGTAGTTCTAATAAAGTGTCAACTTAATTGATTAGCACTAGGAACGCCACCGAAAAAAAAAATAATGAAATTGGATACAAAATCAGAATTCTCTTTTCCTCGGGAGCGATTTCGCTTATAGATAATTGAATGATCCTGTAAATATGTATAACTGAAATTACTGTAAAAATCAGCTTTACAAAGAAATAAGGAATAATTAATGAAATTAGTGATATCACTGTAAATGGGAATATACAGTAACCCAGCATGCTTAAAATCGCAAAAAATGAGCAATTAATGCCTAAAATCTGCGCATTTAAAGCGATGGCAATTGCACCGTAAATTGAAAAAAAATGTAAAACTGAAAAAATCTTATCCTTGTTTTCAAATGGAGCTTTAATATATAAGCATGAAGATAAGAGTAGCAACAGAATGCAAGGACCCCATAAATCCCAATTATACAGCATTTTCAAATTATGCGCACGATCAAAATCATTCTTTCCAGCAGTAACAAAATAATGTAATTTGCTGTAAATGAGAAAAACATCCCTTTTAACTGTTTTCAAAAGTGGTTCGCTCAGTGTTCCACCAGAGTTTTCTTCATTATATATATCTCCGCCAACAACTAAATCTTTATCAATTTCACTCATTTAAAAAAAAAAAACTGGATTTTGTTGTTTTTATAGCGGTAAAAAAAAATTTTAAATTACGCCAGCCTAAAAAAGTTATATTTATGAATGTAAACTCTTCTACAAATAGTGTTGAGGCTGAAAGGTGCCTAGATCTTTTAGTAAATCAGCTCATTTCATCACAATATTGGCAAGGAACTATACGATCTCATCAAATCAAAAATTGCGTATCATTATTTAATAGATACCTACGGTTATCAAATCAGCAGGATTTCGAATGTTTGACTGAAGAAATAAGGAACCGAGTTGCAAATGAAGTTATTTTTAATGAGTTTCTTACTCAACTAAGTACAGAAGATGCCTCCGTAAACTCTTCTTGGCAATTTTATAAGAATAAATTCATCAATTTTTTAAAAAAATTAACGAATTTTCATCTGATTTTTTTGAATTATATTGAAAAAATAGAGAGTTTTATTTTTAATTTGTTACCAGAAATATTAAAAAATTCAATTATTCCTTCATATAGAAGACCACTGATTCTTTTATATTTACTAAACGTTATTCTGTTCATTTTGAGACTAACCGTCTTTAATTCAAGACCAATATTTAATAGTCATGCGAAAATCGATCGCTACTCAGCAAACAAAATTATTAATAAATTGGATGAATATAACTATCCAACATTTTTAGAAATAGTTTATGAAGTATTAATGTTCTTAGTAAATCTCCTAACATCAATTATTCCTTTAGTATTGCCTATAATTACATTGCACTTTATGAATAGGCAGAACATTCAAAATTAGATAGCTATTCGGATAAATAAATATTATAATCAGCTACTCATTTAACTAATCCTTGATTATCTGTTAAATAACTGTATCTTGGACCGCTAGAAATGTAAAATTTTTATCTGGAGCAATTAGAACAATTTGACTTTTAAAATGAAGTCTAATTAACTGAACGTTATTTGATCCTTGTACACCAAATACATTTGCGCACTTTACAATCTCCTTAATACAATCCGTATAGCTTCTTGATGTCTTCTTATCAAATGTCGATATTAAAGGTGTCATGTTGTCAGATTTTAAAATAATAATTCCAACTACACCTTTTTTTCCTTTTATTCTTGACAAAGTTTCATTCAAGTCGTTCTGAGAGTGTAAACAACACAGCTTATTAGTTTGTCTAACTTACCGAATTTAAACTTTCTTTAAAAATAGTCATTTCTATATGTTTTCCCTAATATTGCGCAATTATTCTACATCATATGGGGAGACTACATAAAAGTTTAACTTTGCGTCAAATGAATATCAGAAAATAGAACAAAATAGTAACTTTTAGTTATAAGCACTATTTTTAGGAACCTAATTTATTAAATTTGAAAAAAAATCCAGTTGTAAATTTCATCACGGTCTAATGTAAAAAATATTAATTACAATTAATATGAAGTTTATGCTATTTGCATTAATCATTTTTTTGAGTTATTGCTTTGTTCATCCTATAAATCAACAAAATAAACAGTTTGGCTACAATGATTCATACGAATATACCACTTCTAAGGAAGTAAAAAGAACGATCGGTGGACTTACATTCAATCTGAAACGATCTGGCAAAAAAAAAGGTAAAATCGAACAAATAGTAACTAAGTTCCCTCACAAAAAAAATCCATTAATCATTGCAAATGATTGGTCTCAAGAAGACTACATGGTTATATCATTTATTATTTTTTTATCAAAAAGACTAGATCTTGCGTCAAAGACCTTTGAAATAAAAAAATATAATAATTGGATTTTTGGAAACGTCCCTCCCTTGGAAGAACTATCAAGAGGAATTACTCATTTCAACCCTCTTCCTGAATGGAGAAGTTGGTGGGAGAAAGAAGGAGATAGTAATAAAATATTCGATCAGATAGATGATATTTATTTTTCAGTTACAAACACCCCAAATATGTTCAGATTTTCAGATGATTCAGCATCGAATAAAATTGTGAAACCATTCCTATCACTTGCATATATTTTCTCTAGAGAAATTATTAAAGACAATGCATTAATAAAAAACATGTCTAGAAATAATTACAAAAAAGAAGTTATTAAAAATCTTGAAACTAGAAAAAAGAAATTTAATTCATTATTCAACTTCGAAAATGACAACATTATAAAGGAGCAACCACTCAATTTTGAAAAAGAGAATCCAGAAAAAAATGATCACCTTTTTTTATTTAGAAAAGCATATAATCATGTTTTAATTGTCAAAAAAAGAAGGAAATTTAATTCAGAAAATGGAGACCATAATATTGAACTTTTACCAAACTGGTGGGAAAAGGAGTTAGACATAATAACTGCAATTATACTAACTATTTTTAAATACCAATATAGGCATAGAATGCAGATAATCGAAGCTGAAAACAAAATAAAAAATGACAACTTAAATTGGAAGAAAATTAAACTTTGCATAAAACAGGCGATCTTATGTACATCAACTGGTGCATCAGACAACTCATTAGATCATATTCCAATTTGGCATAGATTTGGAGAGAAATGGCAAAGCTTCCCACAAGGAGCAATGATAAGGATATTGGACAATGTATCGAAACTTTCTCTAAATACTAGTAGTTGGGATGTATATGACTATGTTATATGTTTTTGTTTTTATTATTTGATAAAAAGAGAAAGAATTAGGATCGATTGGTTTTCTTTAGGGCCGTTGTCAGGTTCTCCCAAGACTAGATTTTGGCGTCGATTCAAAAGGTTTATTATCAAAATATTTTCATCAAACAAAGGTATGTTTGATATGAATGATAAGTGGCATAGTTTGTCCGTAGAAATGGAGTCCGAAAGAAGTAATTAGGGAAAAAAATCGAATATACAACGGCGCAACTTTTTTTTTTTGCAAATTAAAAAGCGCAAAAAAAGTCTAAAGATTCCAATGAAACTTTTACTCCCATTAATATTTCTCATTTTTTTTGTATCCAAATCGACCACTACAATTCCTATTTCAAATGAAATAGTGTTAGCAATTAATGATAAGGTAAAGTCAAAATACCCAAACCTGCAGGTTCCTCCTGATTGGCAAAACCGTGTTTTCATTAAATATTACCCGGAAGAAAGTTCAATTAAAGTGCACTGCCCTATTGGTAGTGATGCCCCATTTGGTCGTACATTGATAAGAAACTTGTTTAGAATCTACAAGCATAACTTTCCAACTGACAGCCACATAAAGAAAATGAAACTTTCTTTCCAATCACCATCAGGTGAATTTATTACTGCCGAAAAATTATCTGCCAAAGGTTACTTATTTACTTTGAATGAATTGGTGGAGGATTTAATTGAGGAAGATAACAGAAGTGAAGCAAGTAGCACAATTTCGTCAATATTACCCACTAAGAAACTTTCACTTTCGTCTCTGTCTTCTTTGTCAGAATCAAACGTACAAAACTTCCCAATATATCTTTTTTTTACAAATGAAGAAGAAAAGCTAAAACAAGAGGGAATGGTTCAGCTTCTAGTGCAATTAGGTTTTAATGTTGCTCACATATTTGGAAATCCGCCGTGTACTATTGATTCAACAAATTGTTCATTGAGAATCCCGGAAATACTCTCACCAATGATTGAGAAGATTACTAATAATACAATATCAGAAGAGAAAATAAATAATAAATAAATGCATTATATAGAAAATAAGTATAAAATGATATCTTAGTTGGAAGAGTTCATAGTTTATGTTGAAACTCAAATGTTTGATGCCTCTCTTTCTTAATACCAATAGTTAATTTTAACTATGCAAATAAAAAAGACAAACATCGTTTAATTATCATAATTATTGCTAAATATTGCGGATATCTAAAATGTCTTTTTTTCAAACTAAAACGATAAAAAATACAGCGGTTCCTTGCTTGAATCTTTTCAGCATAGCTTAATGATTACTCGCTCTGAATGCAAATTGCACTGGAAGTCAGTGTTTAATTTAAGCATTGATTTCAAATTACTATTAATAGAAGGTCCACCAATATTTATTTAATGATCACATGAGGAGATTATTATTTATTAAGTTACTAGAAAGTTAATCGAAAAAATCTCCCAACAAATATGTCACTATTTCTACTAAAATATCTTTTCTAAGCTTAATCAACAAGAAATACAATATATTAGTTATTTTGCAATAGCAATAACTTGGGAGCATAAACTTTAACGAAAACCCAACAATCAAGTATTTGAATTGTTAAATATCTCCAAAATCAAATTAATAAAAAATATTAAAATTATATTGTTAAAACCTATATTTTCAATTTAGTTAGTTAACTATTAGAACCAGTTTTTAAAAATAAATACCATTACATATAAATTATGAATTTCATAAAATTTACAATTTTTTATCAAATAAAGATTCGTCGGTTCGCATGCAAATGCGTATTGTCTGTTAAAGAAATATTATTCTCATTCTTTCTTTATTTAATATGAATCTTCTTATATTCATTATTTTTTTACTTTTTCCTATATCAAACTCAATAAGACCAGAAAATGAGGGTATGTTATAGCATATACTATTTATTTGACTATTATTTCAGTTTATAATCAAAAAATAGCTAATTTTAACATTCTACCTGAAATTAATAACGGTACAAATACAAGAGGATTTGCTGATCTAAATAATTTACTAATCCGTAGGTTTCAATAATAAAATAATTTTTGAGAACAAAAGAATTTTAGTTATAGAAATTGCAGGTAAAATTAACAAACTTGAAGAAGGCTTAAAACGGAATAGCCTTAATAATACTCTTAACTCAATCAATAATAAAGTTTCTGAAGAATTAACTAAAGGGTTACTTGGGTATGTTAGTAAGCATACACTTGCAAACTTTAAAGACCCAACAAATATGGGAGAAAATGTATCCGAATTAAGAAATAGCTCAGATTTAGAAATTGATTCTAAGAATAACACAGAACATAAAGGTGCCGATGAAGTTCAAATAAATGGTTTAAACTCCAAATTAGACAATATTTCGAATAGTATTGCGATTACTCGTTTCCAGACATAGTTTATTCATCAAATATTTAATACTGCTTACAGCTCTAATGTAAAATAAATTATTGCTTTTTTTGGATCAGAGTGAATAAATTGAATTAAAATTATATTCTAATCTGTGTTAAATGCCTAAGAATTATTTTGAAATTCATGATATTAATATAAATTCCCCCACTTTATAGAAAAAAGTAATTTTCTTTTGTAATTTTACTAAATATTAATGATCAACCTTAGTTTTATTTGACTTAATATTTACTGTGCTATTGGCAATCCCTAGAAAAAAAAAAAAAAGGATAGGTATTGATTAGAATTAATGAAAACTTTTCTTCTGTGAAGATTTGACATAACATACCCTTACATATTTTTCTATTGAAAAAAAAAGAATTGATCGGAAAATTCAGTTTTCTTTATTTTCACAATTTTGCAATAATTAATCTATTTGTTTTAGAGTTTAGAGTTATAAGTTATATTGTATCTTAATAATATGCCTTTTAAATGCTGCATGGGAAATAATTTACAAGATAATTCTAATGAAGAACACAAAGATTCTAATTATATTAAAAAAATTCCAAAGCCTATTGATCTGAATGAAGGTTACAACAGTCAATTAGAATTGCTCATTTTTAATAATAGGCAAAATAACAATAGAATTGATCGAGGATATCATTTTATAAATAAAGCTACAAACAAATCAAAATACGACTCAGCAAAATATTTCAGCATTAACCCAATTACATTTGTTGAGACAAAAGTATCTAATGTAGTCAATACTCCAGGTGGTCCTGCAATTGCTGAAGCATCTTCAAACATCGTTTTTTCGGGTTGTAATTCACCAATTAACTTAGTTACATCAATAGAAGCCACACCTAATGCAAAGAATTCGAGTTATATTGAACCATTTCTTCCAACAACAAATAAAATTAATCAAACTGACTCAAATTACAGCATTGCTGAAAAAAAAAAATTAGAAGATAAAAATTTTGTGGAAAAAAGTAGTGAAATAAACAACTACTCAGAAATATGTAAAGCCTCTGATCAAAAAAAAGGACATATTAATGTTGAAGAGATCAAATTTCCTCTTATTACCAAAAGTGATCGGGCTCAAAAAGAATTTGGATTAGAAAATACATATCCAGAAGAAATGAATTATTCAACAAAAAATGAAGATGAATACGAGTGTGAAAATGGTCAAATACAAAAATGCATTGTTAATACTGGTAATTTATCTGATGAATACAAATATGATAATGATACAATAAAAAAAAATGATAAAAATGAAGAAATAACAGATATTGGCATCCCTGATATAAAAAATGATATCGATGAGCTAATTTTGTTATCAAATAAGTCGAAAAATAAAGATAATCATTTAGAAAAAAAGAAAAAAAAATTTAAAAAAACAATTCATATAGAAATTTCATTTTCACCGAAAAATAATATATTTGTTGATGCACAGCACAATCAAAATAAGATTAAAACACAATTAGAACCACATAATAAAATTAAACTGGGATTAAATGATCATAATGGACAAGGTCCTACTCAAAGCAAATTTTTTTTTGGAAGTAATAATAAAAAGAGTACGTCTATTGATTCAAATGATAGTAATTCAAATAGATTTGATGAAAGTCCTTTTGAAGATAATCAAAAGGTGGGAAATGATGAGCCAATTAATAAAACTAAATCTTGTGAAACTTATGAATCTGAATTTAAACAAATGAGTGAAGAGCCTGTACATATTATGAATAATAATTCAACAAAGGAAGAAATATCTAATATTCGAGAAAATTGCGTTTCATCAAATTTACCTTTGAGCGATATAATTGCTAATACTCAAAATCAAGCAGTAATAGATTACAATAGTAGTTTTGAAAAACATTCAAGTCTTGATATCAAATCGTTCGAAAAATTAATTCCTTTTATTGACGAATCTGAAACAAAAATAAATCATTTAACCAATATTGAGAAAAACGAGAAGTCAAAGTGTTTTGCTAAAGAAAAATCATTCGACTCACTTACTGAAATTAAACAACCAAAAAATAAAGTGATTGAATTCAGTCGAGAAACACTTGAAAAACTGAATGGGAGCTTGCCAATTGTGGAGTCAGACCCACAAATGGCACAGTTGTTTGCTTCCGCTCAAATACGAATTGAAGATATAAACAACCAAAACAAATCTTTTGAAGATATTAATTCCCCTGAAGAATGTGATCCAATTGATTCCATTGTTAAATTTTTAGACAATCCATCAAAATACAAAGATTCAATTTCCTGGGCAACCATTAAAGCAATAAAAGAGGTTTATGAACCACAAGTTGAATACGCAAAGAAAGAGCTTGAAAGATGGATGAATAGTGAAAACAAATCAGATGAAAGCGAGGAAAATATAGAATATTACAATAATCTAATATCTGAATTGCAAGAGAAAGTAGTATTGGCAGAAAAGGCAAGAGAGTTACTTTTAACACAATATAAAAACGATGATATTCAATTCATGATTCAAAACGAAAAAATTTCTTTAGAAGAAATTAAAAAAAAAATAAGCAAAGAGAGCAATGAATTGAAATTTCTTGAAGAAAGATACTTAAATGGATCTTTGAATCTTAAAGAAGAGGTTAGGACTAGTAGAATTAAAATACAAAATTTAGAAAATGAACTGAAAAGTAAATTGGCAGAGATTCATAAATTGGATGAGCTGCTAAAGATTCATGAAGATTGCTGATTATTTTAATCTAAAATTCAGATTCAAATCTCTATTTGAAAAAACAGTGATATTTGTGTTTAAGTAAAATCACGGATAAATTAAATTACATTAAATAATTAAACGGTGTTTAATTGGTATATATAATATAGAATTGTATTAGAGAAGGAATATGATAGGAATAAAATAAATAATTTTTATCATTGGATTCAATTTTTAAATTACTGTGAAAGTATTTGTTTGGTGAATTTTTGTTTAATAGATTTATTAATATCTAATAAAAAATTGCTTGTATTATACATTCAAATGGGGATTTTGGTTGGCTCGAATAAGGGATGAGCTTTCATCCATACTTCTTAGTAAACTCTTTTCCGTTACAGAATTAGAAAACTTATTTATTCCAGAGTTTTGGAATAATCTCCTTAACTTGTAATAAGCAACGTATTCGTTACCTCTACCACCTGCTAATTGAACCAAATACAACGAATAAACTATTTGAATAGAATAGTATGAGAAAAAGTATGTAATGAGCAACAAAACAACTGAAATAAATATTGAGACTGCTGCGAGAAACCAATTTTTCAAAATAAATATTAGCAGATATGTAATATATATAATTGAAGAAATTGATTTAATAGATTCTATCCATAGTGCAATAAGCAGAATCGCAGTTAACCAGAACCAACTGAGTATCCCTGTAAGCATTCCAAAAACAAAAATTATTCCATTAGTATAGCAAGAAACTTCAAGAAATTTCAACAAGGTTTTCAATAACTTTGTTTCTACAACTATTTGTGAAGTTAGTGTGGAGTTATTGATATTTCCAAATAATTGGTTTCCAAAAGTATTTATTAAAAACAACAATAAGTTTTTTACTAGTGGTAACTTCTCCCCATAATTACTACCACTTATATGGCTTATTCTTCCCAATAGTAATATGCCTAGAAAAACAAATTATATTTGCTAAGAAATGTGAATATCTTACCTATATTAGAAAATATATGCATCATCCCATATATAATCGCAATTACAATTACACTCCCCTTCAAGTTTAAGCAACAAAATGCTGTTCCCCAAACTCCGCAGTTTCGAGTGTTTGTTCGAAGTTTTTTGTCGTACGCATCTTCATTCAAAAGACTAGCCTGTGCAGTAGAAACAATTGATACCATATGAAGACAGTGTTGGAGTTTTTATTAGCTTAAAACGGAAAAAAAGTAAACCTCAAAATAGTAATAAAAAATAGATCTTATAATTTACCGCCAAATAAATATTACCTAAGTTCTAAAGTAAATCAATTGCAATCTGATTGTAACCTATCAATGCTGCTATATTTGTGACAACATTGATTTCTTGTTCACTATATATTTTTTCAAGGCTGAACATTTCTTCATCTTCTGTTCGAATAATCCTTTTAAATTTTGGTTTTAATATAATCGTCCCCTTTTTCTCATACTTTTCTCTGTGTAATTCTTTGTCATTAAGAAACTTTTCTAGAAGAAACTGGTGAACTCTTGCTTTATATAAACCTTTATTGAATAGTTTTGCTTCTTTTCTTTGCTTCATTAATTCTGGGCTAAATAGTGCATGAACAAAATTCGGAACCTTCCTTCTCTCAGTTTCCCATTCAATTATTCCGGTTCCATTATTGTTGCTAAGAGCTAATCGCCTTGATTCCCATTCTTTCTTTGCGATTTCTCTTCCCTTCTTGTAGTAATACTCCTTTTTAATATTTTTATACCATTCCTTTTTTATTTTCTTTTCAGAAAAATTGGGTTTCTGCTTATTAATGATTTCTTTTGTTGCATGAGGTAGTATTGAAAAGTGAAAATTATTCGGATTCCGTTTCATCAGGTTTAGTATCTTCCCTGCTTCAAATCTATCAATCTTAGAGTTAGTTTCAATTCCGTCTTTTTTTAAATCTACAAGTTTGGAATAGTTCAGTGATCCATTTGGTAGTTGATACTTAAATAGTCTCAACCCAACAATAGGATTAACATATAGAGATTTGCCATTTTTATCCCTATCAATATTTGAAATTTGTCTTTTTACATAAAAGTTTTCAAATGTTTGGTAATCGGAGAGGTCCACTCTAAATATATTGCTTGAGTAGTTATTACTATTATTAATTAGTGTTGCCCCGATACTCGTTATATTTCTTAACATAAAATTAGGTGGTTTGTCTAATTTTGGAGATGTTCTCGGAAGTTTTAGTATTGAATTTTCAATGTACTGATCAAGAGTACCTAGTTTCTCGTTCTCAGATTCTTCAATTTTTTGATCCCTTTCCAATTTACGATGAGGGTACATGTTTTCAAGTATAAGGACCAAGATTTTTGTTGAAAGTAAGTTTTGGAGTTCAGAGTACTCTTTTTTTTCTATATTAGATATTTCTTTCGAGTACCAAATCCCAATCTCGCAGAAATCAAGATAGCTCAATGAAGAAACAGTTTTTGAAGCCAGCTTATGTATTGCGTCTAAATGGTTTAATTCATCTCCTTTGAAATCGCTGAAATTTTCAAACCCGTTTTCATTAAGTTGCAGAATTGAAATCATTATATCATTTACAACGATGTCTACGTTCTCTTTTTTTTCATTTTCTATATCAAACCTAAAGAGTGGCTTTAGATGTTTATTTGAGCATGTTTCCCAAAAAATACTTCCCTTGCAAATACCTTCAATAATACTCAAATCAGGAGCCTTAATTATACCTCCATATATATTCATCTTTTCGAAATAATTAGTGCTCTCGTTGTCTAACTTGATCTTCGTTAATTGAGTCTGAAAAATTTCAGTAACCACTTGGACACAATTAATATTAAAATACCTTGTTTTTGATATTTTAGTTACATGATTACATATATCGTGGTATTTCACTGTAGGTGGAAGACTTATTTTAAATTTATTATTATTCTCGCGATTAAAGCGTTCCACAAGCTTGTCTCTTTCTGCATTTTTGAAAAATATAGATATTTGTGAGTCGAATTTGTTTAGTTTGACCATTTCTTTTAAAATTTCTTCTGAAACTAAATCAACCCATTGCTTTTCATAAAGCGAGTAGTGGTCTTCACCTTCTAAAATGCAGGTTGCTTGCTGCCACCTTAAAGTGTCATAACAAATTGTAAGTGCAGCTGATACAATATGCTTAAAAGAGGTTGAAGGCTTTGTATCTCCATAAATATTTAGTGTTGGTTTATTAAACCTTTGGGAGACTAAAAAATCAAATAAGTATTCAATACAATCCGTTTTAAAATATTCGGATGCAACAAATTTATCGCTTAAATAACATATTTCCTCAAAAGTAAAAATATTTGGGAAAATTTCGTTTAATCCTGTTGTTAACTCAGTTGTTAAAATATCTAAGTGCTCTCTTAGCTTTGGATCCAATACTACCTTTGAATATTTACATGATTTCCAAGAACTAGTGGATCTACAAACTTGAAGTGATCTGTTATAGTTACCAATTATTTGTTGAAGTATTACTGGGCACTTCTGATTGAAATCTTGTGCATTTGCAATCTGAGTTGCCACTTCGCACATATCACGAAATTCAAGTCCAGCAATTCTTGAAAGCCTTACTAATTCGGTTGCAAGATTGTCGATGTTAAGTTTCTCCTCAATATCTGATCCACCATTGCAACTCATCCATCGGTTTGTGCTTGCACAAATTTTTCTGGCTAAGCCAGCAGGTATTTGCTTCCTTGTAGCATTTTTTAGACGATTAACAATTTTTTTTGAAAGTTTCTGTTCATTTTCAGCATATTCTTCAACATATCCAATTTCCTTAACCCATTTAGTACATTGATAATTAAAAGATTCGGTCCTTGAATAAGATTTAATATGAAACAGAATAATTCCGACAAGGCACAGATCATTAAACTTCACATTAGACAATTTCAGATCGTGAGCTGCCTCTGTCATCTGTGTTACAAAGGAGTCAATATTTGCAAGAGCTACCATACTTATATTTTTTTTATCCATTCCTAGTTGTTTCAATACTTTGCTTGATTTAACTCCCTGACACGAGGGTGAAGGCTGTTCATCTAATGGGCTTGGTTTCCTAATTTCATCCTGCCATGAATCACGCCATTTAGGAATAATAGCATAATTCATTGCTATAAGGGTCTCCTTCCAAACTAAATACGCTTTTTTTGGACTTATCATATATTTATTGATGTATCTAGACACTCTATAAATATATTGTGCACCTTGTACTGTACCTTGAGGTGAATACCCCCACTTTTGAATTAGCCCTCCCAGGCCACCATATTTAGGTTCAGATATTTTTATTGGAATTCCAAGGACTTTCTTTGAAACAGATACGAGCTTTTCCGAAAATAAGTTCCAGTTAAATTCTGGCATCTTAAATACAAAACCTGAATTTTCGGAATAGTTGTAAATATCTCTGGGGAAGTCAGCATAGTATTTCTTCACTAACTTATAATCTACCATTTCTGGGGAATATTCCTTAATAGCCTCATCATTTAGTGCAACATATCCTCTAGCTTTAGAAATAATTCTTAACTTCTTTTTTAGTTGAATTCTTTCTTCTTTTTTCGTCAGCTTATTTGGAAGATCGGTTTCTGATGTACACAAATTTAATGGATTGAAAGTTCTTCTTAGAACCTTTTGATAATAAATTCGATTATCCAATTTATAGTCACTTTTTTTCCTTTTCACGATAAAATTGTGACTCTTTAGATACATTTCGGAAAGTTTTCCCTCTAATTCTCTGCAAAATCGTGATGCTTCGCTCTTAATGAAGCTGATAAAGGTAACAGGATCTTCTTTGCTGATATTCCAATAGTGACTGTATCTACTGTCAAAATTTTCTGAAAAGTTCCAAATATCATATGAAATTAAATTTATACAAAGGTTATTGAAATATTCATTTTTTATTCCGTACTGAATTAGTGATTCTGCCATTGCACAGCTTGACTCAGGATTAAAGGTTGGAACATATTTTTTTCTAATAAAGAACAATTCAATTGCAATATTGTTGATTGCAGACGATATTTCGTCTGTGATACCCAAATTATTGTTTGTTTCAATACAATTCAAATTTGTAATACTTAAATTGTCACAAATAGTTTGGGTGAGTTCTGGTGTTAGCAATATTTGAGGCCAGTGTTCAAGATTAGTTATTTGTAATAGTAAATAAGGGCAACTCTCCTTGATCTCCCTTAAGCTACCTCTTTGGAGTAATAGTTCTGAAATGACACAAAAATCGGAGTTTTTTATTGTATTTAAATCCAAATACTTTGTTGAAATTGAAAAGAAGTTTGATGCAAGAAGACCTGATAATCCATTTCTTGAATGAATACAATTTGAATTAGAAGAAAGTAAATTACAAATCTTGTTTATGGTTTTGTCTTCAAGCTCATAGAATAAAAATAAAGGGTTTTCTATTGTTTTAGAGTTTTGTTTAATCATTTCTAGATATTCAAATTCTTTAAGCAAATACTTGCACTTCATAAAATCATTTTCACCGTTCCCATTTAAAAGTTTTTCAGCAAAGATACAATACCTTCCAAATTTCCAAATATTGATATTGTTTAATAAAAAAATTTTTCTTAGTTTTGAAGCAAGTTTTTCTATCCTAATTGAATGAAAGCCACGTAACAAGTTTTCTTCAATATCGCACTTATGCCAATTGAAAGGCCTTGTACAAATTCTTTGCTTTTCTATTTCAGTGAGTTTAATATTTAAATCCTCCATTGTTGGAATATATAACTTGAAGTTACTTAAGTACTTGGAACATACTTCTAAATAATCTTCTGAATTAATTTCGGTAAGCTTTGAGGCAACATTGCATAAATCCGTGACTTTTAGTTTTGCCATTTCAGGAAAATATTGCATTTCTGAGTAAAGGCCCACGGAAATAGCAGATACAATGGCTTTTTCGTTTTTGCATGGAACTGAAGAACGCAAAGATTGAGTACATATAGAAATAGCATTATCCGTAGAAATTTCTATAAATTTTGTGGGAAGTATAATTCCTGAAATTAGTACTTCAACGCAAGAATTTAAGAAATATGGATATTTTGTTGCTATACCTGGTAAATTTCTCGAGACCGGTTGTTTTTCTATTGATCCATCGTAGATCAGTTTCGCACCTTTGCAAATTGATTCAATTTCAGATTCTTCAATTATCTTCAATTCATAAGTTATTGTTAATCCTTGAATTATTTCAGATACTAAATGCTGAATGCTTAGATTTTGATTTTCGCAGTAAATTTTAAATGCAATTGAACCACTGCATAGTGAAATTGCATCATCTAATTTTAAAATAAATGAGTCAGTGGATATTACACTCCTTGTTATTGCAACACATTCATAGTTGAAGTTGGAAATATCTTTTGGATCCTTCTGTATACTTTCCAAAATTCTCTTGGCCAAGGGGTGGAAATAATGTAATTCCCATTTTTTCAGTGAATTTATACTTTTACTTTTTTTATAAAGTTCTGAAACCAAAAGTGATTCTGTATAATCTTCATTGGAAAAGGTATTTGGAGAGATATGACTACAAAGAATTGAAATAGTCAAAAATGACGCCTTTAAATTGGAATTGTGAATATGCTTTGCGCAGATTGCATTGAAGTAATATGGGGAATCATTGATTTCATCATCTGTGAATATTGAATGAACAATTTCACAAAATTCAATAAAACTTGAAATTTCAGAAATAGGAAAATATTGATACATGGTTGAGAACAATGTACTAGCAATATGTGAATATTCTTCTGGGTATCCATGACATACTAAAGAACGATGTGTTACTGCACAAGTACCCTCCGCAATTTCAGAAGTGAATTGAGTACCAATTTTCATTAATTCCCTCATGCATTCACTTCCAAAGTTTTTTGGGTCTACATCTAATAAATTTTTTGCTGCTTTACAAAATTGAGATTCAGATATATTTCTCATAGAAGCAAATTGATGCGAACCAAAAAGTAAACTATTAGCAAGCAAATCTAATTCAACAATTTCTCCACATGGCACTCTCCAAAAATAATTATGAACACATACCTTTATAAAATTAGTAAAATTATATGGTTTGTTTTCACTGAATGAAATGTTAATGTTTTTTCTTATCAATTTGAGGTTTTTAATAAAACTCAATGAACAAAAATGGTTAAAATAAGGAATAATAGGAATTGAGTCTATATTATCGTATTCCTCAGGGATGGTTGATTCAGATATCAAACAAATATCATTCCACTTAAATCGGATACTAATGCCCATTTCTGCCAATAATCCATAATAGAATTCTGACGCGACAAATTCCGTTAAAAACTTACTTTTCATATTGCCATTTACCGTACACTTCTCCCATCTCAGTGAACTACTACAAATAAATATTGCGAAATTTATTGGGATATACTCGCTGTTACTTTCATTGACGCCTATAAGTTCTCTTACACACTCTCTGTTAAAGTATCCTGATGTTATTCCATTAAACCGAGCGTATGAATCTATTTTATCGATATTATTTAGAACCCAACTGATTGAATAGTCTTCAAGCCTGTTTGCAGAAGATCCAAGCCCATTGTTTAATTTATTCAAATTTGAAATAATGTTTTTTGCAGCTATACAAAAAGTATTTGTCGGTAAATTGTAATATTTTTTTGATGAAATCAAAAGCTCCTGCGACAAAATACTTATCTGAGGTAAATAGATGAAGTCTTCATCGTTTTCAGCTGTACAACCGCTGACCCAAAACAGTACAGAAGAGCTGCATACTGAAACAGCTTCCAGAGTTTTTATTGGCTGTGAAATGATCCCTATAGTCGTTTTAAAAGTAATTGGATAAGTTGAAAGAATTCGCCAACATATTGAATTGAAAAACTGCCCAAAGTTGATTTGTGATTTAGTGGAAAGTTCTTCATTTTGTATTCCACTTATGTCTTTTTGAATTATACCTGCTATATGGCATAAGTCATCTATCTCTGCAAATTGATAATATAATGAGCTAAACATATAGGTTGGCAGTTGGTGTACCTGCTGTAGTAAGGTAGTAGCTAATAAACTGATTTTATCATTAATAGAAATGTAATTTAATTCTTTGTTGTCTGAAAATGAATGAATATTATCGAAGTTTTTATCATCTGAATTATAAGTACATGATATCCATAGAGGATTATTTCTACATATTTCAATTACGTTCTTTGTTGAAGGTAGCCAAGATTTACCAGACAAGGTAAGCTTTGAGGGCTTTGACAGTTCATCTACACAAATGACATTAAAATAATTTGTTAAATCTCCTTTTGAAATCATTTTCTCGGATATTCCGCAAAAATCAATAGGTGATATTCCTTCGAAACTGCTTGAATTGGATAGATAATCGTGTTTAGAGATCTCAAAAAATAGAGAAGATGCAAGTAGATGTAAGTCCGGAATGTCACTGTAATCGATTGAATCAGATTTTACACAAATTTTAGACCAAAATGTTGTTATTGAACAAATTGTCAATGCGTCTCTAATACTAAAAACGATTTTATTATCAAAATTGATTTGATTAGAAGCTAGCTTGTCTACACATAAATGATTATAACTTGAATAATCTTTATTACCCAAATTTAAGTTCAAGCCACAAAATGCATCAATTGGAATATTGCTTAACTCGGAGTTTTCATTCATTGTTAATAATACTGCCAAATGAATATCGGTTGCAATTAAACTATCTATTGAAGCCTGGTCTTGGCAAACATTTCGCCATTCCGGTAGCTCTCTGCAAACCAAAATAAAGTTTTGAATCATCTTGTCAATTGAGACTTGACCAACTTGTTCGTTCACCCATATTTCATTTGGAGAGTTTCTGTAGTAGTTTAAAAGCGAATTTACACAGAATGAATTAAAGTGATCAAAATCCCCATTGTTAATATCCATTACAGGATTTAACAGGCTATCCTGTTTAATTTGTGAATACCCCAGACCATGCAATTCATTTAGAATATTTTCCAACATAATCCTACTTTTATCAATTTCCTGGCAATATACATTTCTCAGGAAAATGAATAAAGCTGAATATGCTAGCAACAATTGAATTAATAACATATTTATACATTAATAGAATAAATATCAATATTTAATAAACCTATATTTTTTTTAGAAGACAATTATGTTTCTAGCATCACATAATTTACATAGCAACCTTATGCAAGTATGATTTCGATACTTAGATAACTAGCGCCAAAATACCCCACACAAAAACCTTTTTTTTTTGCTGAGAAATAATGACGAAAAATATTAAAAACTAAAGATCAATGAAGTAAAAAAACAATATTTCATTATTTAATTGCTTAAATAGCTTTAGTACCTATTGATATATTTAGTGTATTCAATTAATCTTCATTTTTTGCCTGATATTCAGTATAGTATCCATCTGCTTTAGGACTCATACCATAGGGTAGGTATTGCAAATTCTTATATTCTTTTGTACGACTAACACCGTCGAAATTACCACCACGAAATTCATTGGCAATTTTGTTGTCTGGAACAAAGAATTTCTGACCCAATAAATTAGCCCAGTTATATCTATAATGATTACTGTAGTAACTATTTCCTGCCATTCTCTGGTTATATGACTTCCCCTGTAAGAAAACACCTTCAGAGCCATCATTTTCTGCAGAACTTCTCATCTTGGTCTTTTCTATCAAATTTCTTCTGAAATCCGTTTCTTCATATTCTTCTACTTGAGATGCACCATAGTTAGGATCATAATAATTGAAGAATTTCTGACAAATCTTTTCAGCCTTCTCAAAATTTTCGGAGGAAATCGATCTGATAGACCTACTGTTGATTTTAAATTGCATTACCCCGATTAAATTCTCTTCTGAAAGTGAATGTAACATATTACTGACTATTTTTGGACAGTCAATTTGAAATATTGAAGTTTCATGACCTTCTAAAACTCTCCCTGTTTCTGTAACCTCTTTAATAGAAAAGATTTCTTTTGCTGGATCACAAAAATCAACAAACAAAAGATCTAGATATCCAGAGTCTTGTGAAGATTTATACAGTGCACCTGCTATTGGATCTATTTGCTCAATTATTGACGAGTGTTCATCAATTGTTCCAATACATGTGCCTTGCCAATGTCTCGAACTTTGACAAATCGACTTTCCATACTCCTTACTTATAGACATTGCTGCAAGAGCATTTACGCATTCACGATTGAAAAATCTCATATCTATTTCATGAATAAGTGCTTCAGCTATCGGACAAAAGTCTACCAACTCAAATAAAGATACCGTTATGAACCTTGCAAGGCCAGTATTTTGAACAACCTCTGAGTATAATTGAGATGCTAACGCATCCACTTCAGAGTCCAAATAATTTCCACACATTACCCAAAACCTAGTTGCACTACATATTATTTCTGCATGCCTAGCACCAATAGAAAGCGTCCTTAATCCATAAATACAATCACTATTAAAAAAGCTACTAATATTTGCATTATTTTGTTGTCCTTTGGGAATTAAGCCTTTAATTTCTCCTCTTCTTATATTTTTTACGACACTACATAGATGGCGATAAGTTATCGATGTAAATCTAAGTTTTTGGGCACCCAATAATAGCTCATACGATATCTCATCTATTTCATTGTTCTGATATTTCCCACACTTTTCGAACTGCGGTGAAGACATACATATTTTAGTGATGGTCCTTGTTTTAATTGTTGCAAGCTTTACATGCCCATTTATAACTACTTTTTGTCTGAACATTAATCTCAGATTCCTGGCACATTCAGAATTAAAGTATTTTTTCTCAACTTTTGATAGAGCAAGCACAAGCGAGCAAAATGATTCAAATGTAATTGGGTTTGATCCTTTAACTGCGTTTCCAGATAATGAAAATGCTAGCTGTTTATCTTCATCTAAAAGTGAAACTGCCTTCTTAAACAAAACATTTGCGACATGCTGGACATTATCTAAATCTAATTGGCTATCATACTGATAATTAACATCTTCTTCTGAATATATTGGTTTAAACTGTTTACAAATTTGATCAGACGCCGCAGAACGTTCAAGCGCAGATCTAGCTGCTGTTTTTATTACATATGAATATATATCTCTATCTGTTATCATGTTTGGTTTTGAATATGGTTTCAGCGCTTTATTCAGTTCATCTTTCTTCTTCAAATTATCTTGAATTATCAAAGATGCATAAGATAACCCTGATGAAGTTGATTCCCATCTAGGAGTATCTTTACATATTTTTGAAATTTTGGAAAATGGAATTGTTAAGTATTTTCCTGTAGTCCTTCCTGTCTGGGCATCAATTTCCGGAATGTACTTTAATGCTTCAATACATGATGAATAAAAGTCTTCATTTCTAACTCCAATTAGAGCTTCAGATGGTTTACAAAATTGAGAAAATTTGAAATCTGTTAGATTGTTTTCATGAGAAACGCTCAACAATTCAAGCGCAAGTGCATCAATATCCTCATTGTTAGTTCCACAATTTAATTTCAAATCAATTATATCTTTTTCTGACCTCGCGATAATTCCAGGTGTAAGGCTTGGAGTAAATGGTGGCAAAATTTCGATTCCTATTGATAATACAGAATCTTTCCAGATGTTGTATGCGGTTTTTGGTAAAATGTATTTTTTCGAATGCAAAATAGCAAGCATTCTAATATATTGAGGATTTTGGATAGACCTAACATCTACGGTATTTAATGAATAACCTAACATAAGCATTGCTTGCGATTCATCACTACCAGGAAAGGGAAGTTCAATAGTCCAACCAAGTATTCTTCTAGATGTAGCTTTAACTGAGTGCATCAAATTCATAAATAATTCCAAAATTGATTCACCTTGTTTTTTTTCAATTACTTTCTTTTTTTTAAAACCAGGAATAAAAATCCTTCTTCTATACTTTTTTTGATAAAATGATACAGAAGTGCAAATAGAAGTTGCAATATCATGAAAGTGTTGAACAATTTCCCCACGGGAATAAAACTTTTCCATCAGTCCATATCTGTTCTCAGAATTATGAGTAAACTTTTCATATTCTAACATTGGTGTAAGGTACATTGCACATTCATATAAATATCTTTTTCTAGTTGAAATGGGGGTTTTTGTATTAGAAGGAATACGTAGGGTGGGAGAAATTTTTGTCAGAAACTGACAGATATTATTCATATCCACGTTTGGAATTCCTTCTTTTCTTACCAGAACAAAAATTTCAAATGCAGCTTCGGTTATCAATTTTGTATTGCTAAATCCATTGCATTCTGTATTATATATCCATGTTGATTTACAAATTTGTTCAGCAACAGAGGGAGTAACTTGAGAACCTGACATCTCATGTAAATTTAGTAGCAGGAGAATACTATCCTGGCAGACTTCTAAATACTCTTCGCGGGTTCTTGCCCTTATACTTCTTGAGGAAACAAAACAAAAATGAGTAAAAGTAAGAGATTTTTTTGCAGCTGGTAAGACGTGAGGCATTGCTGCTGTCAACAATTCTTCAGTTAAGGAATCAAGTGTCCAATCAACTCCATTGCATGTAGAATGTTGTGGCATATTTCTGCATAATCTAATAATTGACTGCTCTAATAATTTAGTTACTGGTCTTGAGAGTAAAAATGAAATCCCAGAACTTTTGCAATGTTTCATAAAAGATGATTTTGTATCAATAATTGAAATAGCAAATGCGCACACTTTATGCCAAGATAAGTCCACTGAAAGTTCTGGTATTTCTGATTGGAGAATAAATACACGCTCAGCCAATCCATCAACGTCACTTCTATTTACATTGCACGATCTAGAAGCGGGGCAAGAAGATGCTGCCCCAGTAATTTCTTTCATGTATCCGGGGAGAACGTTAATTTGTTCATCTTTTAGTTTTTCACCTCCATAACTCCACCCACTTTGAGTTCGAATAAAATTTTCAGATAAATTTTCTGGATCAAGTTGTAAATCTTCCAATTGAAATCTAGGTACTGACTCAAATGAGTGATTGCAAAGAATAAGTGCACTATCAAAACACAAAATAAGCAAGCAAATTAGGACTGTAATGGTTAAAGAATGCATATTTGAGTTTTATTCATTGGGAATAGTCAACACAAAATGAATAAAAAGCATGAGATTTGCCGCCATAATATTTAGATCCTAAAAAGTTCACTATAACAAATATAAAAAAATTTAATCAATTACAGAAATGAAGTCAATTAACTAGCCAGTTGAGTATTTAGGTTTTAAGAAACAATAATAATGGAGCAAGTTACATATTTTTCCCAAATTATTGTATCACAAATTATATTTATATAACGTATTTTGTAAGGGCGGTAGCTACATATACCGCTTTTAATGTTACCAAATATATTCTGTGTCTCAATTTTGTCCGCTCTCTGATTTAATGGATAAATAGTTAGGAGTCTCGTCATTTTTTTAGGTTTAGTCGAAATGCAGAAGAGTTTGTTGTTTTTCACATTAATATATTTATTTTGCTCGATCGTTCTTGGAGAACTTGCCTCAGAAGACGTTCCAGTTGTTACCAACACAACTGAGACAATTACTGTTGAGGAAACTAAAGAGAATATAGTTACTAACGATGAAGAACAAGGAGTTACAAACGCTACAAAATCAGAAGTATGCCCACAGTCTACGAGTCCATTCTCTGAAAGAACTTTGGTTCTACTTAAACCCGAAGTTACCCACAGAGCCCTTATTGGAGAAGTTATTTCACAGATTGAACGCAAGGGCTTTAAAATCGTTGCTATGAAGTTTTTGGTTGCTTCTGCTCAACAGATCGAAGCCCATTATTCAGATCACGCAGGAAAGCCATTCTTTGAGAGTTTGGTCGCCAGAACAACTAATCAGCCTATTGTTGCAATGGTACTTGAAGGATTGAGTGCAATATCGGAGTTTCGTAGATTAATGGGTTCTACAGATCCAAAGAAATCGGATATCGGGACTTTACGTGCGCAGTTCGGAATGCAGACTGAGAGGAATCTCATTCATGCATCTGACTCCCTGGAAAATGCCAATTTGGAAATCTTCCTTTGGTTTAGCCCAGATGAAATCTACACATATGAAAGGGCGGTAGATAAGTTTGTGTACTTCGGATAAATCTTGTAGTGTAATTTAATTCGCTGGCTATCTCAAAGAATTTTGTTCTATCCACTTGTGGACTATCTCAGTTTGTGGATCCTATACAGAATATGTATTCCTTCGGGAACTCTTCTTTGAGGATTTCCACGATTGTATAGAAGATTGATAGGAATGAGTATGAGACTTGGGGGTAAGTGGTGGGGGGCGCGGATGCTGTCTGTTTTTGGCCCGTGTTTGCTTTTGAGGTCGTGGACTGTGCTACAATGTGTTCCTCTTCTATCCCGACATACTCGTCCATATGGTTTGTGTGCTCCTCTTCGGACTGTGTATGAGTTGCGAGATGCTCGTCTTTGGGGCTCAGTGTATTCCTAGATGCTTTTGCGGTGGATCTTAGCACCCCTTCCACTTTATTTAAAACTACTGTTAACTTCTGAAGTATAGTGACTGTCTTCATCTCTCCACTGGGCGCGACTCCGAAGAACTTTGAAATTCTGGAGTCTGATTGCAAATTTAGCCGTTGTCTGTATTTGGTGGATTTTGATGGGAAATTTGCAGGCACGTCCTCGTTGGGGGGAGCGTTTAGGAAGCATGTGTAATCGGAATATTGAATCCTACCTGGATCTCCGTGGTAGTCGAGTCTTAGAACCATTGTTCTACTTCTTGGCATCCTAGAATACAATTTTGACATAAATATATGTCTGTCTTGGCTGTTCAGATTCTGACCGGGGTTTTTTACGTTTTTTTTTGAATGTTGGGAAAACGACGGTGAATAGTCATCCAAATCGTCCGTATTCCTACCTTTTATCGTAGCTAGTGGCAGGATTTTACCGGACCATTGGTAAAATCCTGACGCGATAAGATGTTTAACCATTGAGAAGGCGTATTCGCAGGATTTCCTTCCAGAGATTACAGCGATATATGATGATGTATTAAGTAAAAATGTGACCTCCTCTGCCATCCGATCATCAATAAATAGCTTTATTAAGTTGTACAGAATGTCGCATTCTATTACAACCAGGAAATAAAATGGAAAGGGTCTAGAAATATCATAACCGCATTTGGGGTAAGTTGGGCTATCATAAATAAACTCATTTCGAATCTCTCTGTAGAAAATATCTGGATGGGTTTCTTCTGGAAGTTTTTGAAGTAGCTTATTCATCTTTGCGTTGACTTCCCGAATGTCGAATGGGCTGTATGGGGTTGTGCCTATAGGAACAGGGATGGATTTTTGAAATTCGCGTGTTAAATTTTCTACATCACTATTTGGAATGAATTTTTTGACAACGATAATGAAAACTCTGTATTCTTCAGAAAAGTGTTCATGGACGCACCCAAAATTAAAGTGGGCTACCAAATCATCAATTAAGAGAATAGTAGTTCCGAACTGAATTTTTCCATTTACATAACCACGATATTTAACAAGATCTTTTATAAAAGGTAACTCTTCACTTCTAAGATCAAATGGCCAAACCTTAGGTAAAGAAGAAATTTTTGTAAATAGCTTTTTTAGAAAAGCCTTTCCTTGTATCTCATCCATACCATTAGTAATGGAATCGATAAGGAAGGGTTGTCCACCCATTGTTCTCTTAGCTTTTTGAATATACTTTTTATAAAATATTGTTTCTTGGCTATTAAGTCCCGAAATTGGACCATCAAAATAAATGGATTTTCTTTCCAATACCCGGTTAAATGGAATAATAGACGGGATGTTTGCTTCTAGTTCGTTTTCGTCTGCAAAGAAAATTTTAAATATGTCTATTGGATGGTGAATGTATTCCGATTGCCCGTCTTTTTTAAGGTAATAAACTTCATTGAGAAGGTATGCGTCCCCAACATCATTAATTTTTATTGAAAAATGATGAGAATCATCATTATCTAAACTTTGATTTGAATCAAGTATTCTTGGTTTAATTAATTTGCTTTCGGAAAGCTTTGATACAGTGCCACACCCATGAGAAAATATTCTTGGTAAAAGAATTCTAGGATCCTTAGAATTGCGTAAATTATACATTGATGCTAAAAATGGCACTATTTCTGGATTAATATATGTTTTCCCTGGACCCACATGCTTCAAAATGACATTATCTACATCATATAATATTAGTAAGGTAGGACCTATTTTTGAACCATCTCTTTCATCAGTGATATTTGTAGGTAAAACCTTAAAAGATTCTCCAATATAAATAGATAATAGTAATTGCATGCATGTATTTAGCAATAAGAATAAAATACCACTATGTTTCATAACTTTGAATGAAAATTTTCATTCTAAATTGTTTTGCCACTAGCATTAGTCAAAGTTTAACTACACCCAAAAACGCATAAAATTACCGCCAATAAGTATGTGTTTGTGCATTAATTTGTTATTCAATTAATAGTAACTTTCCTAAATTAATAATTTAATGAACTCAAGCCAGGTTTTCTCTAATTTTGGCCTATTTTGTTCGATCTTAATACCTTTTTAATTTTATTTTGTGCCATTTTCTATTAAGTTTGAGTATTATGGCGCGTCATATTTGTGATAAACATCTATAAATTAATCATTAAAAAATGGAGTTTTCAAGATTTGTCCTTTTTTGTTATATTTTGGGAATAAAACAAGCTCTTGGGGTGAATGATCTCTCGAGTTTTATAGACTCTTCAAGTACTATAGATAATTCTATATTCAATGAATATGAACAAAGTAAAAATGAATACCAAAAATCGGTTTTAAGTTCAGAAGTAAATAATAATTTAGGCCGAGGTTTTCCAAGTAGTACTAGAGATAACTCCAATGAAAGTGAGCTAAAAGATGGATTTGTTGAATTTAGTTCTATAAGCTCTTCATACCATCCTAACTCAGAATTTAGTGAAAATTTAAGATTGTTCTCAAACTTATTGATCTCGCCAATTATGGATAAAAGTACAGCAATACTAGGAGAATTATCATTTAAGTATTCGCTTGATGGAATCAGAAGTGAACTTATTAATGCCGAAAATTATTACTCACCTACAAAATTATTTAACAAACTCTTTGGCCCCAGAGGTGAGAAAAATAATACTAGATTATTAAGGTATGGATTTTTACACGCATTGATAAACGAGATTAATAACCACTTTCTAAAAGAAATAGACTTCAAGTACAAATTGCATCGAGAATTACTAACTGATACGCTCAAGTATGAAGAATGCATAGGTCTTTTTAATGATGCAAATAAACAAAATAAAGCTTTACTCACAATGATTAACAAAAGGATATTTGAAATAATTTGTGATCAAGTAGCAAATAATAATTCATTTATTAAAATGCAATCTTGGGATAATCATATATCAAAAATTATTAATCATATTCAAAAAAGCATTCATTCCATAAGTGAAAATTTCAACGTTAAACCAAAAGCAATGAAAATAAATGATTTTCCTGAAGTTCCAGAAATTAAAGTAAGTGGTACTGACATCAAACTCAGGTATTTAAACATCGTGAAAAGTATTGATGCAATAAAGAAAAAAGAGCATGTGCTATTTAACAGTCTTATTTTCACAAAAAAAATGGCAGTTAGGATTTCAACCCAATACCTGCAAAACGGAAACGAATTAGTTCAAAGATGCATAGAAATAATAAAGTTTGAGAATCCTGCGTTAATGAGGGAGAAGTATCAAAGAGAAAAATTAGAACAGATATGTAAAATATCAATGGGCAGTTAATTTTAGTGTATAATTAAGGGTTTGCCTCAAGAAAAAATATTCCAGACGTTGATACTATACCTGCTGTATTATTTATTCTACCTAACTATTTTCGTCATCTGTAAGGTTTTTCGATACATCATAAAGTGCATCTCTTTCATTCTGGAAACTAGAGAGTTGCATCTGATACTCTCTTCTTTTCTGAGCAAGATCCGCCTCTAGCTTCTCTCTTTCTCTTCTTAAATCTTGAATATTGTTCATTGTTTGAGCAGTTGCTCTTGTAGATTTTGACCCGTTTTCTTCTTCAGAATTAAGTTCTTCATCGATTTGTTTAATTTTATCGACTTGTTCTGCCTGATATGTTAGAAACTTTAGTGTTCTTTCATAATGATCGTGTCTTTTCCTCCAAAAAATTCTAATTTTTTGCTCGAACTTCATTAATTGGCTTGCAACCCTTCCAGGTGTATGAATCCAATCTATATCACGTTTAAACTGTAGTGCACGATCTTTTTGTTGTTGGAGCAATATATGTTTTTCTAGTTTTAGTGGTATTGTTTTCTTAATTTCATCCCTAGTCACCTTATCACGTTCTTTTACGAACGTCTCTCTCATTCTGTCTTTATTCTGAGGAGAAGCAAACCTAAATGAAGCAGTTGATTGCTGTAACTCCCAATTTGAAACAACCTCTCTCGCGGCCTCATGCAATCGTATCCTTCCTTCTCTTATTTTTTCATCCAAAATACTTAATCTATTGGAAAGTTCCTGCTCAAATACAGAGTTAGCGTCTTCAAGTCTCTTTTGTACGAGTCTAAGAACCTTATCATCATAGCTAAGATGCTTAGTTTCATCCGAGACTACTCCTTCATCACCCAAATTAATCCCTATTCCTTTCATAACTAAAATTTTTGCCTTTTTAGGAACGTTCTTTGGCTTGGTAATAGGTATCAGTCCGAACTTTCTTAACATTAGATCATCTAGAGAGTTTCTCATTTCTGCACATTCTAACAGTATTTTCTCTTTTTTTTCTATATAGAAATGTTTCATCTTCAACAACTCCCATCTTGATTGAATAATATTCCATTCAAGTGTACTTAATTCCCCATATAATGTTCCATCATCTATTTCACCTTCTGATTCAAACGACTCTTTATAAGCTAATGTATTTGCATCTAGCAATTCAAATTGGCGAATATGTTGCATATCATTGTCATTTATGTTGTCATTATAAAACCTTACATTGAATAAACTAATCTTCAGCTGTTCTTTATATTTATTAAGCTCTGACAATGCCTCTTTTGGAATCTCTTCCATAGTAAAATATGTTTCATATTTGTCAGACTTTTCAAATGAGTATGCCAAAGAGCTCAAATCATCGTTTAACTTGGATTCATAGCTAGAAATTAATTGATCATTTTTAGCATTTAACCACATATTTGCTTCAATTAGCCCTTCACTTTTCTTCAACCTTTCAGAAAAAGCTGATTTTATATTCGTAATCTCAAAATACTTTATATCTCTATTAAGTTGCAATTGTGATATTTCATTTTTTTTCTCTAAAATATTAATGTCATTGCTTATGTTATCCTCCAATAATTTTGAATTCCTTCTCAGAGTATTTATTTTTTCCGCATAATTTTTTGACAAATCTGACTCAACAAGTGTGTCTAGCTCATTTCTTTTTTGTCTTAACTCGTTCATTAATTTCAATAACTTTTTCATTTCATCAGTAGCAATTTCTATTGTTTGATTTATTTCACTTAATAATTGCTGGTATTGAGGGTTGCCAATTTGAAGTTGAGACTGACGAAGCTGCTGCCTTGTGACAAACTCAGCATTTTTGTTATATTCATTATTTAAATATAAATAAGTGTCTTGCATATCTTTTATTCTGAGCTCCCATTGAATTGAATACTCAATTGAGTAGGTAGTATCCCACATTTCATTTAAATCTGCAAGGTGTTTATAAACTACCTTTTCAATAACAATCAGTTGTCTTGCCAATTTTTGGCCTTCCGAATCATATTTTGCAACCATATTGTTTTTCTCTTCATGAAGCTTAACTATTAAACTTTTTCTTTCTTTCAATTCCTTTTCACTCATTTTTGTAGGTAGAGGATAAAGGCCTTTACCAGCCAAGCTATTTACTCTATTCCAGAGTTTGCGAGGAAGAATTCTATATAAATTTTTTTCAAATAATTGCCGTCGTTTAAAATGCGTATCTTTTAATTTCTGAATTTTTTGATCAGAATCTAAACGATTGCTATATTCTAGCATCTTGGAACTTACATATACTCTCTCCTTCTCTATAAGTGTTTCTTCCCAGTTTACCATATTTGCCATAGTTGGTGAATTTATAAGTTCAATTCTATGCGAAATTGCAATATAATCTAATGCTTGATGGACAAAATTTATGATTTCTATTTCTATTTCTGTTAGTTTTCTGTTATTGTTACTTATCTGAAATAACAAATCAGCCCATTCTGTTCTCATCGATAACAAATCTGAAGAATATTTATCTATAAAGTCTCTAATGTTTTCTTTTTTTTTCTCGCTAATAATATTTTCACTCAATAATGATAATAATAATTCTTTTTGTGCATCTTCTATTTCGAACAATTTCTGAAATTGTTTTCTGGAATATTTATCTAATTTTTCTCTAACTTTCCGATTTTCAACCATAAGCTCCTGAAGCTGATTCCATTTATCTAGTTTATATGCGGAATTAGTTTGTTCGTCTATCTGCTTGCTCTCAATTGCTTTCAATCTTTCCTCTACAATTTCTATCGCCAGTTGCTCCTTGTTAAAGCTTTCTTGTTTTTCCTCAACTGAGCTGAATTCGTTACTAACTCCTGGTTCCGAAAACTCATTAATTGATGCTATCCTGATATCTGGTCTCTCATATGCAATAGAATTACAAAAGGAACGTATATGTTGATTTACATGGTTAGGTTGGCAATTTACTTTCAATCCTTCCCAAACCTTGGCCTTTCCATCTTCTTTTGCCTTCTTGTTTTCATTTATCATCATTAATATAGTTTTTGAACAATTATCTGCTAACTTTGAGTCATCTTCATATTCAAAGTAATCAGGACAACGAAACTCAGGATTTTTCAGATCAATTAATCTAATAACATCATCGTCTAAAGAAGCTTGAATTATGTTAAACCATTGAACAAGCCTTCCCATATACCTATGTGCCACTGACTTACAAAACTTTATTAATCCTTGAACCTTATCAGCACCCAGTTGTACTTTGTTCAGTGGTGATTTAGTTCCTGGGAATTTTTCTACTCCTAAAGTCATTAATGCATTTCTACAATTGTATACAAATGATCTGATCTTCCCTGTGATTTCAATTGTAGCATCAGTTGGTTTGCTTGTAAAAGAGATTGGTATTGTATGTTTTGGCAAATCAGTACTATATACCAATGGATTTGGAACGCTTGCACTTTCTACTAAAAACAACCATTGTAACCTTTCATCGTTAATTTCATCCGAAAAACCTTTTAACAAACTATCAATTACTCTACCTTTCACTCCACCATCTTCCCACGATTTCTTTATTTCCAATGTCTTCATGTGTCTTTTATTCATCATTTCTTTTTCTTTTTTTCCATACAATCTCTCAAAAACCATATAACAAAAAGCTTCCACTTGCTCTTTTCTATGGTCAGAATCATTTCCTGCAATTAAAATTCCATTCGAATTATTTTCATTATAACTATAATAAGTTATTCCATCGTCAGAAGTATATTTTTCATATGCTAAACTCCTAATTCCTCTTCTACAATATTGAATAAATTTCTTCAAAACTCCGTTACTATACTTAAATTCTTTTGGAATTTTAATTTTATATGGGTTTATCTTTTTTTCACACTGAACAGGTGATGATTGATCGTTCATAAAATCTATAATTGCTTTCCATTCATCTTCCAACAAAGGGACGGAATATTCAGATTGTTCCAAACTTGTTCCAAGTTGAAATTTTAATTGTTTTTTTTCAAGCTCTATACTATTGATAAATGATTCTAAAATTTGTTTAGGTAATTTGTTCAGAATTTCCACAATCCCATCCACGTTTCTTGATCTAAAAAATGAAAGCACTCTGTTTTGTATTTGCTTAGGTAGTTGAGAAATTGCTATTTCTAATGCTGGTAGATCCTCCTTGTTTTCATCCAATACCGATTTTAATATTGTAGTTAAAATTTTTGGAGCCTTATATTTAGAAATTGGTGTATTATCAGTTTCCAGTTGCTCATAATCAGCCGAATTGTATCCCAGTCCCTCACTTGTCAATTCAGATGAAGTTTTTGAAAAATCGAATTGGTTCACATTGTATTTCTTTTCTTTGTTATTCTTTCCAAGGTCTGAAATATTTTTTTTTGATAAAGGAATACGATCAATTTCGTTTTCATAATTATTAAATGAATCCGTACTTGAGCTGATTTCATCTTGATTTTCTCTTAAAAGAGTACTTTCGGTTTCTACTAAACTCTCTGTATTTATAGAACCAATGTATTTAGAAATATTGAAGAACTTAATCGCAGTATCTTCGCAAAATAACCCAATTATACCATCTGTATTCTTAATATCTGAGAATTTAAATAAATATTTTCTTTTACTTCTAGGTAGATGAACTTCAAGCAGGCTTGTGAGCGCTCCAATACAATTTTCTTTCATTATTTTGATCTTTTCATTCGCTTCTGTAACAAACTTGGTTTCACCATGTGAGTAAAATCCCCCAGGCACACTGTGTGGTAAATTTTTACATTTAATATTTGGATGTGATTGGATTGCAGATAATATGAAACGCCATTGTGCTTCTGTATTGTCAAATGTTTCCTCCTCACCAGAATAAATTGATACAAAAACACAACAAAAAAGTAAAATAAAGAACTTAATCTTCATGTTCCTTTCATTTGATAACCAACCTGTATTAAATTCCAACGTTAATTGTAACTTCCGTCTCAATATTTTTTTAATAAGAAATTTTAGATCTAATGGCGGTAATCTATATTTGTTTTATATATATATATATTTAAATATATATATATATATATATATATATATTTAATATAATATATTTATCATATTATTTGATTAAAAAAATATTTTTATGTAATGATTTTTAAAAACATAAAAAAAGCAGATAGGTTATTTGTTGAAAAGTACCTTTTGGCTCTAAGGAGATAAACTATCAATGATTACGTGCTTTCACTAAAAATACACGAATGAATTTTTTTTCCCCCTCTATTTTGTATTATTTGCATTTACGCAGATACAGTTTAGTGCGAGCGCTGCAGTGTGAGTAAAATGCATTTAGATAACGGAAATATAAATTTAATTAAAACTAAGTCAAATACAATTATTTGATCTTTTGTAGAAAAAAAAATCGATTTATAGTATTATTTAAGTAATATAATTCATATTCCAATGAGGTTAATATTTGACCTAGTATCTCTGATATTATTGCTATTAATTGAAATTGAATACAAGCATTTAGTCGTAATGGCCAAAGATTATTCCGACAAATTAGCTAAGCGATTTTTTGTTAATCAAGATAAACCCCAATGGCAACGTACCCAAGCACCAAGAGAGGAAATTGCTATTATATGTCATATTCTTTCTCTTGGGCCAATTGAATGTATTAAGTATAATGAAAGAGAATATGATGGAGCAAATCCAGGTCATGAAGAATATATGGGTAAGGAAGAAATTAATTTTAAAAATAATAATTATTAACTCCTTTAGGATTTTTTATTCAATATGGAATGTTTGGTGCGGTTGCTCTTGCACAAATAAAAACGAGTTCTCGAAGTAAAGTAATAAATTCCGAGTTAGAAGGTGAGTAAAACATTTGAAAAAACTTAACTTTTTAAATGATTTATAGAACTTAGTGGAGTTGAAAAAAATAAAATTACAGAAATTGTTAACATGTTTCAAATCCCAAAAAAAGTAAATAATCTACAAATAATTGAAGGGTGTGAATTTGATATAAATGCTCTCATGTTTAAGTTACAAGCAAAACCAATAAACACTAACAATAATTTTGAGTATAGTTCTCCAAAAGAAGTCGCACTAAAAATTTCATTCCATTCAAGTTACACAAGAGAACTTTATTACACATCATTGCTTTCTAAACAGAATTTTCCCTTAATACCAGTCAAAACATATGGCCATGGGAAACTAAGAATAACTCCCAGGACTTACTGTTTACAAATTGAAAAAAATATTGCGCTGAATAGAATATTAATTACTGAAAAAATTAATGGTGTTACTATGCAAGTACTGGTAAGATGGTTAACTTCAATTGATTATCTAAATTGGATTTCATCCGCAAAAACAATTAAAGAACTGCAAAGAAGGCTAGATAACCGTGCAGAAATAATTTGGATATTAATTCATTCATTATTTTCTACATTAACCTCATTATATATACATTCAGATTTCGGTTACATCGTCCACTGTGATTTAAATACTGGTAACATTCAAATAGCTAATACGAATTTTAATTTGAAAGGTATCAACTATCAAGAAAACGTTGATTCTCTGCTTAAAATCACACCTATTAATATAAAAATACTTGATTTTGGAACAACAAAAAGTACTTTGGAAGTGAGTGTACGCTCATTGAAGTGCAACACTCCTAATGATATTTGGAGAATCAAGTTAATTATTTCTAGACTTTTCAAAATTGATAATACAACTCATCCAAATTTATTTGGCTGGACAATTGATTTCCCTAAGAGTAGTTCTGATTTGAATTATATTAAAAGAAATCGAATATTGAATCACATTAAGTCTTTGGATTTATTTAGAGAAGAGCTATTGAGCAACAATGATTTTAAAAATGCAATGGATCTTAATAGTACTTTTGAGTCAATAATAGATGGGTTAGATTCTATTTGCGACATTACTGTTAATCATATTTCAAAATTTAAGGAAAATTCAACAAATATTGTGAATAGCGAAAGATTTTATGCTTCATGTAGCCCTCTTGATCCAACTAATGCTAGAGGCATGCCAATTAGATTATTCAAACCAGAGATACTTGGACAGCTTCAAATACCATTATTTCCTGACAAGTCTGCTACGATTAAAAGAACAATTAAAGAGGAGAGGAAAAAAGCATTGGTCCAAAAAAGTATTAAAAACAATGAAAACAATAATAAAGTAAAGGAATCTCAAAATAACTTAGAAAAACTTAATCAAGAAATTTTAGATACAAATTTAAAGGAAAAAAATGTTTTACAAGGTGGAGTTTCCCCTGGCGGAATACACGGAATAGGGGTTGGGAGTACAAGTAACTCAAATATACCAATTAAAGATATTCAATACACTAAGAAAAAGGCAACTAGACCAGATACGAATATCGTTGCGAGCAGTATCGGAGTATTAATTGAAGGGAACACAGACGGAAATAATCAATTTGAAGCACTCATGTTTAACCAGAACTTTAAATTGGAACAAGAAAAAATATCAAAGATATCTTCCTTAAAACAAGTGTGTAATTATGTTGAGCAAACAAAATCAAGAGATTCAAGAAAGTTACTCAACAAATTAAAACTGAAAAATTCCGTTCTTAGAGATATTACTATTGATATTGATCATTTTGTTAAAAAAGCAGATAAAATCTTACAAGAAATTACCGATGATATTAAGAAAAAACCTCAAAAATCGGTATATGATCAAGAAAAGTTAAAGATATTTGAAATAAATCGTTCAAAATTAAGATACGTTGCAAAATCGTGCCCAGTTACAATCAGTAAAATAGACGAGGAAAATAGTGAGGCAGCCGAAAAAGTTAACATTGGTATTGTTGCATTTGAGAATGAAAGACAAAGAATATTAAAAAGATGCCATGATTTAAGAAATTTCACTCCAAGAAATGAAAATGATACTGTAAAAGCACAATTGAAAACAAAAGAAATTATTGAAAGAGGTAAAACATTGCTTCAATATCGATTTCATATTAATGATGCAATGAAGTGCGCATTCGATTTTTTATTTAAAGGCGTTAGAAGAGTTCAACGTCTGGTGGAATTATCTCAAGAATCAATGAAGGGTGACCTATTATTGGAGGAGAATTTAGAGCTATTGCTGGATAAGATAACGGAATATAATGTTTAAAAGAGATTAGTTTATAAATTATAAATTACGCAAAAATTGCAATTCAACATATTCACTGTTCATTATATAACAATAAATACTATTAGAAAATTTTGGGTTAGAATTCCACTTAAAAAAATTAACATAGTAATATTTATAACTAATATATCAAATTAAAAATTAAAGTACAAGTTTTGGATAAATTAAATAAATTCAAATTTACTAATATTAAAAAAATTTTGATTTTAATATATTTTCAAAATTTAAATTATTTTTTATTTTTATTTTTTTTGTTCGGAAACAATGTTTAATTTGTCTAGTTATTCTTATCAACTAAAACTATTGTTTAATTACAAGTAAAATTGCAGTTTTTGATGCAAAACTGTTTTTTTAAAAAAAAGATTCATAACATTGATCATTTAGAATTGTTTTGATATTACCAAATCTTGAAATTCATTAAAAAGTTACGTTAAAAAAAGTTGTCAAAATATTAGACATTTTCTAATAAACTGATGGGAATTATATAATTCAAAAATCCAGAAATCGACAGATAAGGATGGAGATAAATCAATGTTAATTAATAACGATTTTAATCGTTAAAAAAACTAAAAATGTGTGGTTAGATAGTTTTTTAGTGCATTTAAACAATCAAAAGCTACTTCCCTTAGATTAATTGATAATGTATAATTCCCATTATAATCAATAGTATACCAAGGTAATAGAGAAAGAAAGTACAAAGAAATAGGATCTGAATTTAAAGAAATATTGCTTGCAGTGGCTGAACTATCTTCCGAAAGATTTTCTCTTTTTGACCGGTATTCATCTCTAAAAAATGAAGGTAAAGTTGGGTTATTGGAAAATTCGGACTTTTTCACATCTAAATATCTGAATACATTAAATTTGCACTCCATCAAAATATTTCTTCTTCTGATCACAAATAATTTGATTAGATTACGGTTTTCAATACTCTCAGTAATTTTATATATTCTTTCACAGCATGCATTAACCCAATAAAGATTTTCTGGCTTTTTCCAAATCTGTTTACACTTTTCAACGTTTGCTTCTACTAAAAGTTTTCCTACCAATAGATAAGGATATAAATTGTTTTCAGTCTTCTCTGAATTTACATTATTAATATCTCCAGTTAAATTATTAAAAATATTACGAATCTCGTACCAAGAAGAAAAACCACTTTTAATTTGGCTAGTTTCAAGATGCACTTTAAGTAGATCTACAAATTCAGGAAAAACTAGCATAGATTGAATCAAATAAATGCTGCATTTCTGAAAATGATTTGTATTAAAGTTTGTATTCGTTATTTGATCAATTGTAATATTATTGATTTCCCGATAAAAAATATCTAGTTGTTCTTTATTTAATGAACAGCTTTTTGTGTATTTAATGTAAAGTGCAAGCGGTATTCCAAATGCAAAGTTTGGTAAAATGTAATAAAGTGGTGTTGATTCGGAAAATCTTTTGACTACTATATTTAATTCACCATCAGTATGAACGATATTCTTTTCATCCCATGTACAGTGTTTGTGGAATTGGCTTAAGAACTTGTTATTAATTTCGAAAAAGATTTCGAGTTCTGAAGATAAAATAGCATAATAATCTAAATGGAGAAGGGAGTGAAATCTGTCATGAACAATATCCATCGATATTAACAACAAACAATATTCAAGTGCGGTGCGAAACAACCCTCTATTCCCAAGAGAGTTCATATAGTGTCCTAGAAGAATAAATATATCTCTACTTTCGATATCATCTGATTTTATAGCAGTATTTGGAAGCCCATTTTTATATTTAAATGGGGAAAATAACGGATGTAATGATGACTCAAACACATACAATGCCTTTTGTAAGTTTTTAAATGCGACTTCATGCTCATCTCTTAAAATACTAATCTCCGCTAGTCTAAGTAGTCCATTAAAGAAAAACGGGTTTCTTTCCATAAACATATAAATTTCATCTACTAGCATCGAATCAATCAGAACATCCAGCAATTCTTTCTTTTTAATATATTCAATATCAAATGATATTGAAAATTCATTTTTTTCTTCAATATACTTCATTATTAATCCAGATTCCTCACGGTTTAAATGTGGCCATTGAGAATCGCATGAAATAAAATAATGCCTCATATTTAAATAACTGTTTTTAGAGCTAAGTTTTCTTGAATTATTTTTTTTTTCAAATTTAAGAGTTTCATTCCCAAAAATTGAGCAGATTTCATTTTCGCAATTAAAATATTTTTTGTTCATAATTAAACAACATTTAAAATCTTTATTTTCAATGGACACTTCATGAAGTTCATTTAGATATTTTTTCTCTTTCTTATTGACGCTTTTTCTTTTTTTTTTTTCAAAAGATTTTTTTTTTTCTTGCCTTAGATTGTTTTGAGATAGATTATAATCGTCGTTTGAAAGGAATTCATCATCATGAGAAGCTAATGCATCAAAGGAGTTCCCGTAATTAGAATTAGCAAATTCATCAAACGAATGACTAGATATGTCACCATCACTCAATTTTAATTCTTTTTTTTCAAGCAATTTTTTAAATTGTTTAGAAACCATTTTTATTAATGGACTTAACCGCGTTTGAAAAAACAATAATTTATGATGAAACGGAAATTTCCGCATAATAACTTTCAAACTGGGCAAATAGACAGTACAATAAAGAACAATAACACAGGTAAGGCTAGAAGCAACTATTCAAATGCTATTGGGAATGCCAATTCTTATCAAAATTCATTAAAAATAGAAAGAAATAAAAATGCTCAATGCTACCTCAATGTGCCAACAATACCGAACAACTTGAACAATAAGAACACAAAAAAGATTGAACATATAAACAAAAAACCTCCAAGTAATTTATACCAGAAAATGCAAAATGACGATCAATCTAAGAGACATATTGATACAAAGAGAGAAAAAAGCGAATATGAATATTCTTCTACAAAAATGAATATCCAACAAAACCAAGATAGTTCTACAAAAAAGAAAAGCAATTCAAATCAAATGGAATCGTATGAGACAAAAAAAATGGTTGAATCAAAAAAGAGTTGTATTGAAGCGACTAGGAACATTTTTTCAGTCGAAGAAAGTATATCTACTGGAATTAAGATGCAATTGATATACAGTTTGTTTGGAAAATCTGAATTCCAGTCTTTAACTCAATTAATATTCAACTTACTAAATGGAAAGTCGGTTGGACCAGCTAATAAAACAGATAAGTCAAAGTGCATACTTTTTCTTGATTATCTAATTCTTAGAACAAAAAAGTTGAGTTACATAATTGATTCTTGCATTCAAGACAAATCATTATTATTAAGACTTTTAGAAAAAGATAGGCAAGAGTTCGAATTGTCTGTAAGAAATGTTAAGCATATAATTTACGAAAATATTGTAGAGTCGAAAAATATTCAATCTTTTTGGCACAAATGTGATATTCTTTCTGAAGAGATAAATTCTATCAAAAATAAGAGGGATATTCAAAATGAAATAGAAAGTGAATATGAAAGTTACAATGTGATTAAAGCCGTAACAAGAGAGAAAAAAATAAATTTCAATCAAAAAAAGAAGTCCATTCGTGATATTTGTCTAATATTATCTAAATTAATTTCTAAATAATTACGTTTTTTTCTTCAAATTATATTAAAGAAAAAAACCAAATAGGGTGAAAACAGTATCTTATTGATTTTTTTCAAAAAACTTTGGATTTTTTTTTTAAATTTTTTTGTACAAGCAATTTGGTATAAAAAAACTGGGTGATTCATAAATACTTTTTTTTACCTTATTTTCATGATTTAACAGTGATTTAATTTTATCGATTTGAATATACATTGCCTTTATGCCACTTAATGATTTCTCATTAAATGATTGTATTACTGCATTTTCGAATAGCTTGTTTATCCATTTGAACTTATTTTTTCTTTGAAACAGTTTGAATGTAATGTCTTGTGTATACAAGGTTGATTCTGAGTTTTCATTGCTTGGTGTAAAAGTACAAGTTTCCCTAATTGAAAAAATATTATTAAATGAATAATTAGATCCGTTAGCAATAAGTTTTCTCTTATTAAAATTACACATAGTCTCTTCAGTTGCAATCCCAGTTAAGTTACTGCCAATAATCCGCTCCAAAAGTTTTGGCGAGTTGTACTTAAGAGAAAATAATCTTTTCGTATACAAAATTTTATTTTTTTCATCAAAATCAAAATTAATTATATCAACTCTTCTAACGTGAAATTGAAGATCATTGGGATATTTGTTCCAGAATGCATTTATTACATGTTCCCAGTGAAATGGGTACAAGTGACTTTTTGAAAAAAAAACCATTAGTGAATATAGTGAATAGCGCAACTTGTTTCAGTAAAAAAAAAAATAATAAAAAAAAATTAGCTAATTAAATAAAAGAATGATAAAAGTAAAAAATAGCGATAATAAATAGAATAAATTACGGCAAAAAATCGCAGTAATACCATATATTAACGTTGCAATTAGAAAAACAAATGTAAGGGATAACAAATTATAGGACTCTGTTGAAATCTAGTCCTACAAAATTTTTATTGATCCATCTATTTTTCGAAATTTTGAATTTATATTCATTAATTTTTTGAATTTACTATAATAATTTGTATCGTCGGTATTATTTCTGATAATTCCTCAATATAAAACGTTATGTCTACCATTTTGCTCCAATTATATCGTTGCAACGATAATGTATAAATTACTTAGGTTGGAGAAATACTTGAAACAAGAGGGGTTAATAAAATTGTTTGAGGAAAAACACCATGTATATTAATCAAATTTTCATTATTTAATTAGCGACAGCGTTCATGTGAATTGTTTATTTATTTGGTTTTTATTTAATATCGCTACGGAATTAGGTTTTATGATAATACAATATGGCAAATGCATTATTAAGTATTGAAGAACTTACTAGATTTCGGACCAAATTATGTCGTAGAAGTCTTAAGGATGGTTGCGATTTTGGTCCATTAAGATGCCAATATTCCCATAATGTTTACTGGCCAAGAAGATGCCCATTTTATCTGTCTGATCGGTCGGCATTAAGATATCTGCCTGATATTTGCCCGGATATTACAATTTTGGATCAGGAAACTGGAAAAGTTGCAAATTTTTGCAACAGAGGAGGATATTGCCCATATTCTCATTCTATAGAAGAAGTAATTTACCACCCATTAATTTATAAATCAGAATTGTGTGTAGCATTCCAAAAAGGCGAATGCAAAACTTACTACTGTCATTTAATTCATGGGCTTGCAGAAAGAAGGCAAGAGAAAAGCTACACACTTCCTTTTACAAGAGGAATTAATTTAAATAAATATCCAAATGTAACGCTAGTTGACAAGACATCATCAGAGAATGAAAACGTAACTAACAGCTCATTGTTTTCCAAGAATAAAAATACTGAAATCATGAGTTTGGATGTAACCGAATCAAAAGATAGAAATACTGAAATTATCCAAATTAAAAATTTGGAATGTTTTCATGATTCTGAAAATACCAAAAACTTTTCAATACAACCTCAATTAAAAAATAAGTTTTCAGTTAGGAATGACTTTCAAACTAATAAATTAAATTTATGTTGGCAGGAATTAATTAATTTATCTTGTTTTTCTAATAATTTTGATATTGAGCCTGGCACTGAATTAAAGCATTTACTGAATAAATGGAGAAAGGTTGCAGAATGCCCAGAATTATACATAAATCAAGTAAATTTGGTAAGATTAGAGTATTGGCAATATATTTCTACTTGTATTCACGAAATTTCAAGTATTATAAACGAACTTGGAAAATTTTATTGTAATAAAGCAATTAATCATAGAGAAAATTTGCACAATTTAGACAAGCATCATATTGATAATACTGAACTTAAAGAATGTATAGACTTTTCTTCTGTGTTCACTGAAATGAACTCCGATTTATTTTGACCTTAAATAATTCAGGAATTTTCAAATATCAAAAAAATTAAAAATTTATGTATAGAGAATAAACATTTTTTAATTAAATATAATAATTAACAGACTAGTTTTGCGTGCTATTTTGGTAATAGTGGGATAGTCTCAAAGTTCAAACCTAAAACGAAGGTAAATTGATCTTACGAAATTTCTATAACATACCTATTGATTTTTCTTTTACTGTTAAAATAGCTGATTTGGCTTTCATTATTATTTTTCTTCCAAAAACACATAATTCCTCACCACAAAAGTTAATTTTTTTAACTGCTTGTTTACTGAGCTTCCCAACATTTTCGAATAGAGCTCGAAACTTGCTGGTGATATTTTTTGACACATCGGCCAATTTAGTGATCATTTCAGAAAAAGAGAATTTTAGTTTTTTACAATTTGAAACGAATTTTGAGTAGAGTTCAGCAATGGAACTTGAAAAACAGCACTTTCCAAAATAATCACTTGTTTTATTCATTACCAAATTAAATAAAGATTTTGTATATTTGACCAACTCTCCTACCATTATATCAGTAAATTCATGAATTTTGTCGATATTTATGGATGGGAGCGAATATATTAAATCCATTAAATTAGAAAAAAAAAGTGCCATAGTTAATAATAAGATAATTAAAAGTTGGAAACTCATCACAATAGAAGCTCCTATAATTGTAATTGCAGATATTTATGAATTATTCAATTAACGTACCGATATATAATCCTGGTGCGGTATATTTACAAGAGTTACTTTCAGAAATACTTATGAATCCACCAACTATAAGTATTATTCCAATTCTTTAAATTTAGCTTTTTACTTACCATCATGTATTATCACTAAAATAGGAACCAAAATAAATGAAATAATACTAGTCCATTTCCAAACTGATATTTTTTTCATAGAAGGAAACTCATTGTATTTAAATGCTTTTACTAATGTGTTTCTTTGATCTGGTAATAGAAGCATGAGAGAGCACATTAGAGACATTGAAAGTGAAAATATTGAAGATAAACCAATCATTTCATCTAGATTCTAAACGAGTTAATTTTACCGGATATACTTACTACTAAAACTTACCCGATCACAAACAGCATTTGAATTAGCCTGAATTATTGCTAATGAAATGATTGAAACGGTTAAAAAGCTTCCAAAACCAAAATATAATATTCGATTGATTTCTTTTATTACTGTTTCTGGAAGATTGGCATCACTTAATGGCAATATTGAAGGGCTAGCTGGAGCAGTTGGAGTTTCTTTAACAGATTTTTCTTTAAAAAACATTTTAATTATCTACAAGAAATAATATCTGTGAATTTATTCCAAAACTAAAATAAAAAAGGATGCATGCACATGCAATATTTACTATCTCAAATTACATGCTAACATGCAATACTATTGAAGACTACAACATGGTCTCTTTGTTTTTTTAGACATTTTAAATAATTTTTTTGATGACTCAGATAGATCGTTACTTTTTTGGATAAGTTCATCCAAATTTTCCCCTCTATCTAAAAAGGACTTCAATGAGACATTAATAGCCTCCTAAAACATATTAGATTGATAGGAAGGAAATAAAAGAAACTTACTCGAGCCTTATCAATTTTTATCTGAGATTCAATAATTGCATCTGAAATAAGGGGCTCCTAACAGGGTTTATGAAAACGTCAATTGTTAATTATTCACCTTACTTTATATTTATTTAGTATTGTATTAATTGCTTTGTACATTTTTTTATTCTCTTCTGTTGAAAATATTTCTTGCTGATTTTGGTCTCTAATGTGTATGTAAGCCTCAAAAATAGAAGAAAATGCAATCCTACAAAAGATAATTCTGTTTAAGTTTTTTAATTAATATCTTACCTCGTAGGAAAGTCGCTATCACATATCATAAATATTGAGAGACCATCATTCCATTTATATGAAAATACTGTAAACTCATCATGAGTGATAATCTCTTGTATTCCTGGTTTTAGCTGTGGGGAATATATCGGATTTAAAGTTAATAATTTACTCACCTTAGGAGTAATTGATCTTACAATAAATTTAAAAATTTCTTTAATATAATTGCGTTCAAAATAAGAAAATCTAAGTGGCCAAATTTTTGGAATTTTAATGAAGTTAGTTCATCATACCTTGAAAGACTAAAGCAAGATGATAATATTTCAACACTGTTATCGTTATCCACATTACAAACGAAAATTGAATATGCTCTCATAATTGTGCTCAATAAATTATAATGAAATTTACCGCGGAGAAATATTCCTGAAGAATGTGTGATAATCTTTGAAACAATGAATAAGAAAGTAGAAATTATTTCTCAAACTCCTCATGGTATTATATCTTGTGAGAAAGATCCAGATATTTATAATGTTTGCTCATTTAGTAGCGAACATCGAATTGTTGATATGCTTCTTTTTGAATGTACTTGCCCAAGCAAAGACAAAGCATTTTGTTCGCATATAAGAGCAGTTTCAAAAAAATTCCAAACAAGATACAATCGTGAAATATTCAATATATATTCGATATTAAACGATATTAATATTAAAAATTCATTTGCATCATGCTATGATAAAGCAGAAAATCACTTCAACTTGTTTTTGAAATCAATAAATAAGCTTTTTCATTTCAATAATTTCTTAGAAAATCAAGATTTATTCTCTTTGGAAGCAAAACAAAGATATAAAAGAGTTCTATATGCTATTTTAAAAGCTTTAAGTTCTATTTCGTGGAGAAATCACTTGATAAAGACAAAAGATAGCAACTTTATTAATTCGATTAATTACGCTAATAATGCAAGAAATTCAATTAAAGTAGACTTGTTGTTAAATTCAATAAATTTTTCATTATCAAATATTAAGAGAGAAGATTTTCCTACTGTTATTGAATTTCTCAAAGCAATAGAGTCTAATTCTTTGCAAGAAATAGGGATTTTCAATACAACTAGTATTTTTAATATTCTAGCGAGTATTTTAAACGAGAAAAAAATATCAAATGCAAACAAAGAAATATTAATTAGTGGAATTTTAGAGTTGTTTTGTTCAAATAATTTTTATTTGCAATTTCAAGAAAAAAAAATAGAAAAGAAATATAATGGATTTGACTGTAAGTTTTTAAATACAATCATTAAAACAATTAAAAGATATGTAAATTACATTGATACAAAGTTGACCAGAGAATCAGTTAATTTTATTTTAATGGAGGAATTTGGATTAGATTTAGATTTTTTGGGTATAAGCGAAAGAGATATAATTCGAGAAATATCTTTGCTCAAAAACAATGCAATGCAGAATACGAGAGTAGTTGATTTATTATCTCTTAAAATTCATCAAATTGATTTATTTATTTCAAACTCTAAGGACCCTCTTAATAATAATTTTTTCACAAACTATAATTTAATTAATGTTATTCATTCGGCACCAATACTAATTGATTTATATGATTATTTATTTTGGTACTCCGCTAGTAACCATATTAAATTTGGGGAGTTAACGGAATTTTTAGAGAATAATATTGACAACGAATTATTAGGTCATTTTTATTTCGTTAAATTTTCAAAAAGTGGCAATCGACACAAATTAATTAATTCAATGTTAACTAATAATCAAATCTGCATTTATAAAGTTTCAAAGCCAAATAATGAGAAATATTCAGCTACTCATGTTTACTATTCATTTATGATTGATTCAATAAACCAATGTGATGGAATAAAAACTTTGAATTATTTTTTAGGTGGATGCATCCAAGAAAATGGAATTGATTATTTTGTTAAATTATTTCCAAAAGAAATACTAATGAACGATATATCATCACGCATTCATAAATCCTTTAATTTAATTGATTTTTTTTCATGTATTTTAAAACTCTGTCCTCCAATTCTATATGTAGATTTGTGGGACTATATACTAATAACAATTTTATCTGCCTTAAAAGTCGAAAAAGATCAATTTATTATGTCATTATATCGATTTTTTGTAAATAATAGTAATATATTTGAATTAAATAAATTGATTCATATTATTCCACTCCAAATGAAAAGTGATTTTTATTTCGAAGCATATAATAGTTCTTTATGCTTACCAGAATTATCTGGAAATGAAGATGATGGTTTGAAAGAAAATAATGAGAGTAAACAAGAGGAATTGTTCTTGAAGAATGAATTTTCTTCTGAAGATTTGATTTGTAATTATTGTTTGAGCCTTAAACCCAAGAATTTAATTGACTGTGAAAGTTTTATAAGGTCAATACAAAGGCAAAGATTTGGAATTTCAGATAATATTCAAGATAACGATTACAACCGGATAATTGAAAATTATACTAGAATAATAAACCAATCATGCAAAAATCTGTCCATTAAGCTTTATACAAAAACCGACCACTTTATATTTGAACTAATACAAAATGCTGATGATAATCATTATTGTTCTTGTATTGGTAGAATTCCTTCAATTATCTTTGCATTTCATAAAAATGGTGTACTTGTGATTAACAATGAGGTCGGATTTACAGAAAAAGATGTAAGTTCAATCTGTGATATTGGAAACAGTTCAAAAAATCAAAATGAAAAAACAATTGGTTGTTTTGGAATTGGATTTAAAAGCGTGTTTTCAATTACAAACACTCCATTTATATTTAGTAATGGTTACTGTTTCATGTTCAATTTAAATTCTGAGCATGGTTCTTATATTTTTCCAGAATGGGTTGATGATGAATTATGCAATTTAATTCCACTACACAAATTTCATAATGAATATGATAAAGAAATTTCAACTTATAGGACTAAATTTTGGTTTCCTTTCAAAAAGAATATTGATTTTGAAGATGTAAAACTAAATGAAAATATAATTTTATTTACAAATAAAATTAAAAGAATTAAATTAATTACTAACAACAGAGTGTCATTAATTACAAGAAATGACCAACTAATTTCAAGTGATGTTGTATTAGTAAATATTTTGAACGAGATTATATATGATGAATGCCCTAGCAAGAAGCGAAAACTCTCCTTTAATAAAAATAGAACAAAATCATTCTTAATTGTAAATCATAATTTTAAAGTTCCCAAAAATATTTCAAATTTAGCTAATACAAAAAAGTCAAATACTATCTCAATTGGAATAGAAATAAATAATGAATTAGATTCATTTGATGGAGAATGTGACTGTGGCAATAAAGAAATTTTTTCATTTTTACCTATTAGGTCATATGGGCTAAAATTTATAATTCAGGCAGATTTTGATCTTACGTCATCTAGAGAATCAATTTCTGTTGATTCAAATTGGAACATTTACATTCGTGAAAATATACCTAATGCTTTTATTCACATGTTGTCAAAGTTACGTGAAATAAGTGGTTTTCATTTGTTAAAGAAGTCATTTTTGAGTATATTGCCCACAAGAACAGACAATATAGACGAGTTCTTTCTGCCCATTATTTCCAAAATAAACCAAGTTTTAATTTATGAAAAGTGTATTTATACTTATGAAAGAACATTTACTCAACCTTCTAATTCTGTTTATATTAATAAGAATTCAAAGGTAAATGAGATATTAATACATATTTTTCCTAACACTAATGAGTTTTCTTATCTATTAAACAAATATTCAAATAAATTCTTAATTTGCAATATATTTACGAGTAACACAGAAAATGTTTTATTTGAAGACTTGAGAATATCCGAGTTCAATATAAATATGCTAATTGATTTAATTAGTGGAATTATTTTGGATTATTCGTATTTTGGTAGAAGCTATGAATGGTATTTCAGTTTGTTTCTCTTAATTGAACATTTAATGAATACCTCTGATGATATTAATTCTAATTTGAGAAAGTTGCAGAGACTTCCTTTATTTTTGACGGAAGAGGGCCGTTATATAGAATCAATCAATATTGATTCCTCAAATAAACAGTTATTTTTGATGGATGAGAATTTACCTTCAATTTCAAAATTAGGAATACATTTTATTAAAAAGGAATTCATTTTTCAGCTGAAAGAATTCTATAAAGATGAATTAATAAATTATAATAAGGTCATCAGTTTCATACAAAGTCTTGGACCTTATTTCTTAAAAAATGACGAGTATTATGAAATAATTAGCAAGAGTCTTACATATAACAATTTAAGTATAGATGATCATATTCTATTCACTTACTTGCTCGCAAAATCTGAATATATCTCAAATAATAATGAACAAATATTTGCAATTAATTCAAGTGACGAAATGTTGCCACTAACAGCAAGAAATTTTCATCTATTCAATAAAAGTGAGAAATATTCAATAATTGAAAGTGCCTATAAAATGATTGATAACCAAAGCAGGAATTTAATTAACGACCTTTCTTACAATACATTTAGCAAAAAGTATCTTCATCATGCAGACGAGTCCTTTTGGAACTCGTTTTTTAGAAAATTTGGAATAACAATTTTACCTTTTTATTTTGAGAAAATTCAATTTAACAATTTAATTGACTATAAAGAGTTTCTTAAATCAGTTAGCAAACTAGATAATAATAAATTAATAGATCAACATATTGAATCTATTTATAACATAAAGAATTCAAATCAAATTATGATTACAGATTTCTATTGCCATGGAATTGAGTCATTAGCAATAATAATGAGTGATACATTAACAAAACATACTGGAAATAAATATTTTGAGGAGTTATTGACAACAATCTCAAATCAAATTATTCATTGTATTTGTGATTTTTGGGAAGAAATTCAAATTTATTGGTCAATTACTATTCATGAAATAATAAAGAAGCCTTCTTTTGTACATTTTCAATTTTCATCTTATCCAATTTTTATCTCCAAATATTTATTTAACAATAATTTCATTTTTCAACAATTATGCCCACCAAAATCTTTGACATTATACGTTAAAACACAACATCATGAGGTAATTTCAAAATTTGTAAATTTTTTAATATTAGATGTTCCAGAAAAAAGTAGTCTGATTACTCTATCAGATGCATTTTCTTCTAGAATTGAAATTAATTTAGACTATTTATGTTTATTGGTTGAAGCTTTAAATAATCCCAAAGATAAAATAAGTTTATACAATAAAAACCAAATAGACCCAAATTCGTATATTTTACTACTTGAATTAATAATTAAAGAGTCAAGATCAAACTTTTCAATTAGTTCAATAAACTTATTAAAAAAAAATCTGATGGTTCCTCTTCAGGATGAAAGTAAAGATTTTGTTTGGAAAAGTATTCAGGACTTATATTGGAATGATGAAAACATATTACCAAAAAACTATTCTCTTTTATATCAATTTTCAGTTATACATAAATTGAGCATTTCAATTAATGAGATCATGAGTTTTTTTTTAATACTTGGAGTTCCCATAAAACCAGAAAAAAAGCATCTAATTACTCATTTATTAGAAATATATAAAATTGAACGAATTGAGGTGGATTCAAAAATATTACTGACTTATGTTGGCATTATTACTCAACTATATAAAATTGATAGAACAATATTGAATGATTTGCTGAAGTTACCTGTTGTTAAAAAAAATTATTGTAGGTGGCTTGACATGAATCTAATAAATGATTGCCATTTGATATTTTCGGATTCTGCATTGTTTCATTATTTTATTTATAAGAAGTTATTCTCAATAAAAAAAGTTATCTGGTCACCTATGCTTTTCACATTTATACAATCTAATTTAAGTAGTGAGAATCAAGATCTTGATGCACTAATTTACAATTGGAATATTTTTTGTTCACAATTATCTCCTAATTTGGAGAATAATAATTATTTTAATATTCCTTCTGAAAATCATTGCAACTTAGATTCATCTTTTTATTATGAAATTATTGTTAATCTTTTTGGGCCACTATATGAAGAATCTATTAAGAACCAAATTAAGATAAGAAAAAATTGGAGTCAATTAATTTCAAAAAGCAATATAATAATTTTGAGCTCAGACATTTCTATCAGATGCCTAGAAAAAACTTTATGTATTCCTGGTATATTTGATATAAAAACAAATAAGTTGTATGTTAAACACCAAAATAATTTGGGAAATGATGATATCGAAGAAATATTGCTTTCCATACTTACATTTATTAGTTCTTTCTTTCCAAAAAATTATCCCAACATAAAAAGTCTAATGGTAACAAAACTTATATTTAAAGATGCAATTAAGGAATTTGAATCTTCAAAAAATAATATGGCTTGGGAAAGATTCATAATTAATTGGATCCAGAAAATAGAAACAGAAATCTTCGGATTTAAAATTGATTTAAAGTACTTTTTGTTCTCGGATTATGTAGATTGCAGTGCTTTCCAGCTGAGCAAAAACGCTCAAATAAACGAAGGGTTACAAATAGAATATAATACTAACTGCCCAAAGAAGGTTATTTTAGATATAGGTAAGATGGGAGAAGAATTAGCCTTTGAGTACCTGAAAGAAAATTTTAATAAGGAGACGGGGGTTAGCGAATTCAATATAATTTGGGTTAATGAAAATGTAGAATCGGGTCTTCCTTATGACATAGTCCTAGTTTTTATTGATGAAAAAAGTGAAACTAAGGAGGAAATATTCGTCGAAGTTAAATCATCATCGAAAAAAGAAAAAAATTTTTTTTTTATTTCTTTCAATGAATGGAAGTTCGCAGAAAAACTACAGAATAATTATTGGTTACTCCACGTTTTGGGTGTTAATTGTAATTCTTCAAAATTAAGTTTAAATGACCTAGAATACAAAATAATTAGGAATCCATATGAATCTTGGAGAAATGGAAATTTAAAAATGATACTATCAGAGAGTTAAATTATATTATAAATGGAAAAATTGCTTTGCGATTGAGAGAAAAATATGATTCCTTGTAATAGCTGATGTACCATTTATGTGTTCGAATTGCATTAACATACATACATATAATCACATATAATAAAGCAGTCTTAATATATATAAGCTTTGAATTAAAAATAACATCGTTAAACAATGATAAATAGATCCCAATTTCACTGAAATAATGTGGACAACTAATAAATTTAAACATACCACCATAAGGAATACCATATTCTTCAAGATTTTTTCTCCTAATATTTGAGAGTTTAACGTGGGTTTTGTATTGAATTAGAGAGAAAATTCCGAAAGATACATATTGTAGAACTGCAAATTTTCCAGAAATATCCGGCGTAGTCATTATTGTAATAGGCATTACGATATAATAAGATAAGCCAAATAAGAAAACAAAAACGCTCATTCTACTATACTTTGTGTTATGACATGAAATAAATACTTCTTCATACAGTCTTCTAATCACATGTAATAAAAAAATAAATAATCTGTAATTTGGGTAGCTTAAATATATACAAACCATTGTTGAAAATATCCCAATAAAATAGAAATAACGAAACCACCTTTTGTTCACAGTAAACCCTAATATCAGGTATATCGTCTTATTGTTCGATGAAGTGCTCGCAATATTTTCCAAAGCTACAGCCTTCTTATATAGTTTACCATGTGCTGTAATATGATTCGCAAACTGGACGACACTAGAGGAAATTACAGCAACAATTGAAAAAAAAAAGTAAATCGTCAAAAAGAAATGAGTTCCATTCACCAACTTGTATTCAACTTCTTGCATCTTTCATAATAATAAAAATAAAAGGGGGAACACAAGGGAAAAATACGGGAAATAAGCGGAATCTGAATAAGAAGACGGGAAAATTCGAAATTTTCAAAACTCTATTCTAGACTGGATATCGTAAAACAATAAATTTAGTTAATTTTTATTTCGATTTAATAACTTTATCGTCTGCTATACCTTGAGTCGTATGGATCTGCTCTAGAGTAACGTGGCGGGGAGTGGTACCTAGAGGAGTGATAATCATCCGGTCTAGGGTATCTGTTGTCATAGTATCTGTTGTAATAATCATCACTGTGTCTGTTGTACTGATCACCTCTCGAGTGAGATGGTGGTGGATAGTCATATCTACTCCTAGTAGAAGGCCTAAATGAATTGCCACGATGAGAAGAACGAGGATACCCGGTTCTTGAATTATTATATTTGATTGATCGATATTGGGGTCCTTTATATTCTCCTGGGGTAGGATCATACGGCTTAGCACGTCTTGCTGTCTCAACCTTCAAAGTCGCATCTTGATATTCTTTTCCATCCAATGCATTTTTTGCACGTGCTGCCTCCTCCTCGTTACCCATAGTTACAAACCCAAAACACCTGCTTTCTCCAGATAATGGATTTGTAACTAAATGGCAATCAGTTACCTCACCATAATCTTCAAATAATCTACGTAAATCATCTTCTTTTGTTTTTAAAGAGAGCCTGCATACATAAAGCGTACATGAAGGGTCGTTACTACGCTCAATTTGGGGGACCGTTTGGTTTTTCTCATCTGACTCAGTATTTGATACTTCTTGAGCTGGTTCAGTCTGTTCCAATTCGTATTGAGTTTGATTATTACCCTCCTCAGCTTGACATGTTTGTGGCTCAGAATTATCCTCCTCCATTTTTCGCAAAATTGGCTTTCTTCCCCGTTTTTTTGCCTCTGGCATATTACGAAGGAAATATGAAAAATATTAATGGGTAGAAAATAGAAAGTTGTCCCCGCGTGGGACGGGGAATTTTTTTTTGGCCGCTTAAATATTTTGTCAAATGAATTGATTAATCTACAAACAAATTGTCAAGCTTACAAAAAATTTCGTTCAAATTTCGTTGTATTTGCTTTTAGAGAGAGCAAATGTACTAAAGTTTGTTTCCCCCCAAATTGAGCCACCCATCCATGTTGTAAAGTCTGGCCTTTGATTACATCTTGTTTTAATTTCCCATACCTATTTTAAAAAGTCGAAAACTGTAATATGTTTATTTAAACTTACTGAAGGTAGTAGAGAGGAAAGCTCTTTGTTCAATCTAGCCTCAAAATTTCTAAATTTAGTGGAACCTCCTATTATTAATATATTATTAGCTAGCAATTCTTGTAGATGTTTTGGTGACGATAAAATAGACTCTGAGACCATTTCTGCTATGCCCGCAAAGTTATAACCTCCATTTGATGGATTAAATAATAGTTCTGGAACTGCTATCCTTTCTGAATAAAGTTTAATGACCCCATTGGAATCATAATTTGCGTTTGGTTCTGATTCTAATTTCAATTTTAGATTATCATTTAACTTTAAAAGTTCAGTATTTTCGGGTGATATACACTCTTGAAAGTAGTAATTTGAATTCTTACTATTTGACTTTAATTCTGGGAGCTGATATATTTGTTCTATCAAATTATCAGATTTATTTTGTGATGGCCTGTTAATATCACTATCAAAATTCTTGGAAATATAACAGCAACTCTCTTTAATTTTAGATACAATTAAAGAGTTTCTAGATAAATCAACTTGTCTGAATGAAAGAAAATTTTTTAATGCTAGGTCCAAATGATATCCACCAATATCCAGTCTTCTACAGGCTTTATAAATTGGTGATCCCTGAAATAATGGGACACTAAAACAACACTGATAGCCGCAATCTAAAATCAAATAGCATGGATTTATTATTCGTTGATCAATTTTAGGAATAAGTTGTGGACTAAATGCAAATTGTGATATTGCGGGAGAATTTGTGACAATTGCACTGTTAAAACCAAATTGCTCAAAAATTACTTCAAAAAGAGAGTGCTGAAGTGAAGTTGGATTTAAAAATGGTTCAGTAACTAATATACCAAGCTCCTCTGGAGAAATATTCATTTTGTTGAAAATATATTCCCAAATATCACTTTCCATTGAAATATCCAATAGTAAACCTTCGGAGAACGGGGAATAAGAAAAATACTCGTTCAAACCAAAGATTTGATCTGATTTATATATTTTATCCTTTCTTCGAACTTTGCCGATACAATTTGGGAAACAATGCCTAGAAGGATTCAGAAAACTTTTTGTAAGACATCCAACTTACCTAGGTAATTCCTCACCTGAATACCCAACTTTTATGGTGTATGAACCATTATCTACAACCAAAACTTTATTCATTTAAATTGAAAAAAAATTAATTTAGTATTCAGAGTTTTCATAAGAATAAAATTCGGATAGTTAATGAGTTTAAGTATGAAATTATCTTTAATATTAATTTATCATCGTATTTTTCATTTAATTTGTTTTAAAAATTGTTTTCATATTGATTTTTTTAAGCAAATTGCGGTAATGTGAAAGAGTTTTTGAAATGTTGAAAAATATTTTATCAGCTATTTATTTTTTGTTATTTATTGCATTCATAAGTAACTTTGTATTCTGTGAACATTTAGGGCTTAACAACACGTCCATTTTTGCAAGCTCTCAAAATGAAAGTGATGCAATACAGATATTTGAAAAATTAACAAGAAATATAATTGCAGATGATTTAACTACTTCAATTTCAAGAGGTTGGTGGACACTTTCAAAGAAGTTAATTATTAAAACACACGAACAAGGTATTGATTTAAGTCCAGTCGTACGTTCAGCAGAACTCTCAATTAGAAGAGAGCTGAATGAACTTACTAGACTATTAAACAAAAAACACAGTGAGGTTGCAACTTTATCTCCTGCATTCCAGTGGGCTCAGTCATCTGATCTAGTTTATTTGAATATAAAGTTTACATACAGATGGAATGCTCCAGGTGCATTGAAAATAGATAATGAAATAGTTTCGATTCACGATAATGTATTTTTTTTTTCTGCAATGGGGTCACATTCTCACGAAAAAAAAAAATATGTCCTAAATCTCGAGTTGTTCGATGAGGTTGACTCAGATTTATCAGAGTGTTCATTTGGATCTGTTGGAAAGCTATCTTGCACTCTTTTTAAAAAAAAATCGAATGCTATTTGGCCAAGATTATTGAAAGACCAGAAACTTAAAATTCCGAATATGCATATATGGTGGGAAATGAGAGAAAAACATGAAAACTTAAAAGCTAATTCAAGTATTCCTGATGGAAATCCCCCATCAAGTGTTTCTAATGAGACTAAAGGTTTAAAATATAATTCAAATTCTACAATTAACGAAGAGCTCTAATCAAATAATTCATTTTATTCTGTATTACTCAATTTGATACCGCCATAAATCAAGTAATTGTTTAATAACTACAGCTTGCTGATTAATATGTAATACATGCAGATTTCCTGTAAAGATTATAAAAGCAAATTTCACTCTAATAATACTAACTCAATTTTTTCTAATTTTTTGGGTATTAATGTTGAATCTTTAATTAGGACGGGGTCAAAGCTAGATTTTTTTGTCTTCACACAAAATTCTAATCAGAAAGAAAATGACTTAAAAAGATATAATCCTAATTTTAACAAACTTTCATATATAAAAGAGAGCGAATTTGCGCAATCTTATAAAAATGGGTTAAACAACATCAAACTTTTATTTACTTATCAAGACTTTGATCTTCTGGAATTTACACAGATTCATGAAAATCAGCATTTAAAAATCAGGAAGAGATGTGAGTGTCCAGTAAGAAGTATAAATACACCTAAAAATGACATCTTGCCGTTATTTGACTTGCTTATTAATAACATTAATCAAATTCTACTAAAAAATGTAAATTTTCAAGATCAAAAAGAGCTAAGTAATTCTTCCTTTAATGAAAATCCTTCAATATCTAATGATACAGATATTATTGATAGATATATTATTCATGATATTAATAACTTTTTTGGTTCTGAAAAACAAACGCAATTATTTTTGGAAAAAAAAGATTATAAATGCTCAGTATTCCCAGTTAAGTTGCTTAATAATTATTATAAAGTTTGCAGCAAATCACTTATTGAGCTGGCAATTCAACTTATACGCATAATTAGCATAACTATCTTAAGAAACAAATATAAACTTTTTAATATTTATCCTGAACTTATTATTATTCTTTCATCTTTGATATTTATTTGCTTGGATATTATTTTTTACCTTTTTAATTGGAAATCAGCACCCAAAATTGGCATGGCTATTGACATAATTCATTTCGTATTTATATTCCTATCTTTTTGTCATATTACGAATTTAAATACAGAAATTTTTGATATTTGTGGTTGCCTTTTATATTACTCGTATATATATCGTATTATTTTTATTCTTCAGTGCAAATTTATCAGCAAATATAATAAATTTCAAGTAACGGAAATTATTAGAACTCAACTCAAACGAATTTTTTTTTCTTTTGGAAATGATATGAATCTAATGATTTCATCTTCTAAATTCGAAGATATTTGTGGAGAGTTAGGAATAGATAATTTTTTTAAGAGCAACCTGATCAACCGATCACTAGAAACGTATTTGTTTCAAAATCTAGATTGGATTTCAGGCGAATTGTTTAAATTTAAATACATTAATCCAATTTCATATACAAGGGAAAGCTATTTTAAAATAAATTTAAATGTTGATCGACACATTTTACTAATTAATCGTCAATATTATTTGTGTATTAAACAAGTCTGCACAAAGCTTTGTTTATTCTACAAAATCCAGATATATAGTTTATTTAGATATTTCTATATTAATTTAAAATTTAATTATTTCATTTTATTGAAAGATTTACCAAGAAAAATTATTCGTTTCAAATACCCAGATAAAAAAAATAATTCAACCACTTACCAAGAATATATTTTAAAAAAAAGAAACTTAACTTATGAAGAATTTGAAACGTTACTTATTTCTTTGGACAGCAAAAGAAGGTTATTGAATAAGATAGAAACTAATACAGGTCTATTTGACATAATTAATGGTTCTTGTTTGCTTCAGCAAAGAAAAATTATTTTTGAGCAATCTTTCTATAATATTACATTATTTATTTTGTTAGCAATATCAATCACTTTTATAGCAGAAACAGTTATTAATTATTTCGGTGATAATCTATCTAAAATCAAAAATTTCGTTAGTATAATACAAGCATACTTATATTTGTTGATAGTGATCACAAGTTCAATATTTCATTATAAATTGGATAAAATGTATTATAATTCATCATTGAAAAGTTACAATAGAATAATAAGTATATACAATTTAATTTATGGTAATTCTCAATTAATTGAAAAAGATCATTTACATAATAATTTCTCAAGAAATGATTACTTGGCCGAATTTTTGTCTTATCACAATGCAGAGCTGCTGGAAAAATACGTGAATTCGTTTTCAAAATATCTTCCAAAAGGTATAGCAATTTCACTCCTAAAAAAATATGAGTTTTCGGCATTGAACCCACAATATAAGGAAATAACAATTCTTTTTTCAGATATTGTCGGATTTACTAACATTGCAGAAAAAGTAAGTCCCTTCTTACTGTTTCATTTATTAACTAATTACTTCGATGAAATGGTTAACATAATCGAAGAATTCAACGGCAACTTACTAGAAATTGCTGGTGACGCAATCCTTGCCATCTGGAACTCGCCTGTGGCTGTTGAAAACCATTCAGTAGCAGCAATATCTGCATCTTTGAAAATGAAAAAGCAATTAAAATTAAAATTTAAATCTTTCGAAAATAACTACTTTCCGGAAATTAACATTAAATGCGGAATTCATACAGACCATGTTCTAATTGGGAATATTGGATGCAACAAAAGAATGAAGTATGGAATTATGGGCGATGGGGTTAATTTGGCAAGCAGAATTGAGTCTCTTACCAAGCGTTATTCAGTGGACATAATTATAAGTAATAATGTATTCGCAAATAAAAAGGTACAAAAGAAATTTATAATATGTCCATTGGATATTGTCATAGTGCAGGGGAAAAGTAACCCTACTGTAATTTATCATGTACTAAATACCATATATGATTCTGATTTGGTTTCATTATTGAAATCTAAATTTCACACTAAAGCACTGATATTTTTTATTAATAAGAATTTTAAAAAATCCCTGCTCTATATCGAAAAGATTAATAAGTTGGGGCCGTTTAAAATTGATCCAAGTACCATCAACCTGTCTAATAAATGCAAACATTTCCAAGACAAGAAATTGGATATTAACTGGTCTTGTGCAGAGGTATTAAATACAAAATATTTTAACGAATAGATTTTGGGTTATTATTTTACTCATTGGCCAATTTTAATTTACAAAATGGCATGCATTTATTTGCACTGTTAAACAGAGCGGAATTATTTTTATGATTTTTTTTTGTATACAATTTTTAAACCGCCAAGGTTACAAAAATAATAATTATGAATACTATTCATCCAAACACATCCTCACTTTGCAATGACATTGGCGATGACGAACAAAATATATCCGAATTCCCGTACATGGGAGAACCATTAAGATTAGATGATTCGGCCTTGAAGAATAATCATAGCTCAAATATACTCAACCAATTTTTTGGGAGTTTTTCAGAAGAAGAATCTGATTCAGAGAATATGCTTTCACTTGAATTTAGCGTTTCAAATTATACAAACAATAGGAAAAGAAAAAGAGATTCAAATTCTAGAAAGAAACCCAAGTCAAGGCAAAATGTTTCAATTGAAATCGAAAAATTGTTACAAAAGGCAAATGACGCTTATTTGGAAAAAAAATTTATTTTAGCAATCGAAATACTTGAGGAAATAGTTGTTAAAGCTCCGGGACTGCATGACCCTTTCCATATGTTAGGCCTCATATATGAACAAGAACTAGATGATAAGGAAAAAGCAATAGGATTTTATTTAGTAGCTGCTCATCTAGTTAGCACCGATTTTTTTTTATGGAGAAGAATAGGCCAAATGAGCGCCGAGATCCAAGATTGGGGCAGAGCAATTTATTGTTACTCTAAGTGTATCAAAAACATAGAATATTCTGCGAAACTAGGTGGGCAAGAGTCCGCTGCACAATTAGAAGATGAAATACGGTTCGAACTTAGTAGTGCATACTACTCCGTAAATGATATCAATAGGTGCATACAACAACTAAAAATATTATTTTGGAGGCACCCTGGTGACCCACTTTTGGGTAAAGAACTTGCAAGATGTTATCATAAAATTGGGAAATTGAATTTGGCGGCGGAAACTCTTGAAAGCTGTATAGATTACTGCGATGACATAAATATTGTAAATATGTTGTGCGAAGTTTACATAGATTTGAAATTATACCAGAAATGTGTTGACCTAATTCACAGTTATTTTGCAAATACTGATATTAAATTTAATAGTTTTAACTCAAATACTAAAAAAACAAATCTTTCCATAAGTAATGAAATGGACATAAATCAATTTTTGAAGAAAATTCCGATTGACATTGCAACAAAATATGCGGTTGCAAATGTCAATTTTGGAAATTACATACCTGCACTGCAAGTTTCAAATATCATTAATGAATATAAAAATTTCGAAGATTTTGTTGATTTACACTTGACTTTAGGAGACGCATATTTTCAAATTGGCAAATACGATAATGCGAATGTTCACTTCGTGGCCGTATCAAATTCAAAGTCATTTGAGTCAAACATTCCTTTTAATATTAAATATGCATACTCTCTCCATAAGCTTAATTTAAATGAAGATGCTGCATCAGTTCTAAAAAAAATACTTGAAACAAATAAAAATGTTTCTGCAGATTTCAATATTTCCAGGGCAAAAACGCTTCTAGCTTCCATATATTCAAAAATGGGTTATGATAATCTAAGTGAAGAGTTAATCTATACTATGAAATATGATGAAATTATACAGTCTAAAGATATCTCAATTCCAATTCCACAGGAAATGAGAATAACTATTGTTCTTGATTTGTTTTCTGATATGAAAAAAGGGATTTTAAAAAATGTGGGTAAAGTTGATAACAAACCATATCTTGAAAGTGCAATTACTGTTAATACACATTTTGAATCCAAAAACACTTTTTTTCAAACATATGCAGATCGATTTGCGAATATAATCAATGAATTTCTCATCGATATAAAACGTATAAACCAATTGATATATTCAAGGAAATACAATGAAAATAATAAAAGAAATACTTCTGAATATATAGAAAAGAATACACCCAATAGCACTAGTAATTCCAAAAAACCAAATGATACATCTGCATTAAATACAAATAAAAAGTTGCTAAGGGCAAATACCCAGTTAGCGAAAGTGAGGAGCGAACTTGGACTAATTACATTGGAGGATATTTTAACCTCTGAAAATGAACTTTGGGAGTTTCTATCACTAGGTGCAATTTTTTTAAAATGTTCAAAAAAAAATAAGATTGCTGTCGAATTATTTGAGAAACTGCTTAATAATCTAAAGTTGATATGCCCTGAAATGAGCGGAGATTCATTAACTAAAGGAAAACATTCATTACAAAAATTGCTTCTTTCGCTTTCATTTGAAGGAGGTATCTGGCGTGTACTACTTGGGCTTTTGAGAGAAGAATTTAACAAAAAAACCAACAAGAAAAGCATTTGTAAAGTATTAGGTAGCCTAATTTTAATGCCACATCTATTTGCTTCAAAATTAAATGTATTAAACAATCATTTTGTTCTTGAAAAAGAAACAATTAGTGAAACGAGATCGTGGATACAAAGACAAATCTCAAATTCAAAAAATAATTTGGAGCTTCAAATTATTACAGCTCACCTTTATGTTCTTTCAAATCGTCTAAACCAAGCTTCATCTGAATACTTAAAAATACACAGGCTAATTCCTTTTGATGATTTGATTTCTCTCTGTCTTGGAGTTTCATTCATTGGGGTAGCAGTAAGCAAAGAATCAAAGAATCGAATTTTTTCAATAATCAAAGGATTTTCATTTATTACAAGGTACACAAAAGGAAGGCAAAGCATTTATGTTAACGAAGAAATTTACAAAGCAGAATGCTTCTATAATCTCGCACGTGCATTCCATCAAATTAATTTGAAGTCAAATGCTATAAACTGTTACATAAAATGCATAAATTCTCTAAACTCGATCACTGATATACAGAGCTACGACTTTAATAAACTTAAAAAAATGGCGTGCTACAATCTATCACTTTTATCAAAGGTAGATATATTTGGTGGAATAATCTGGTAATATTATGACCCTTTTATTTCTTGATTATCTATACAATTCTTTATCATTGCATTGCTAAGCTCTTCTTCGAATTCAGGAGGGCAAATTGATCTTGATTTTAGGCACGGTAGACTTAATACTTCGCTTAAGCAATTACAATCTGTTGCGCACTCATCTAAAACCGCATCCTTAGATTCAAATCTCAAACATCTTTTAATACAATTATACTCCTCATTTGAAACATTTCTAGTACCTGTACTTTCATTAATTCCCACATTTGAATTGTGTAATGTAGGTGAAAGGTCTTCTGGTGGAGAAATTTTTCTATGCCCCCAATCTAGTACATCCAGAAATGATTGTCTTGCAAATTGTCCAACGTCTGATGCTGTATGGGTCTTGCTTAGCTGATAAGTCGCCCCTGCAAGAAATATTGCACAAAATGCTCGGATTGATAACATAAACCAATCGTCTCCCCTTCTTATTATGGAATAAAGTGGTTTAAATGAATCGATTACCCCAGTGTCCTCATCAAATAAATTGGGAAGAATCCAAAAATCGAAACCAAAGAACCATAGAAAAGCAAAAACAATCAATCTACCAAAAAACACAATCAGCATCACTGATAGGAATACTACTGAAATATACCAAACAGATATTTTTATTGCTAATGGCCAGGCAGGGAACATGAATAGTGCAACAACTGAGACCAATATTGATGTCATTAATATATTAGAAATTGTCTTATTACTATCGAAAGTAATAATGTAAAACGAGTGTTCATCAAAATTTTGATTGCTTGTTACGCAAAGTCTTTTTGGCCACTTAGGAGTTTTCAAATCATCAGTGTTTGTTCCCACAGGTTTATATTCTGCCCTGACGATAAATGAACGTTTAATCAACTCAGCTCCGACTTGATTTATATCATTAATAGATTCAAAAGAGACATTTTTGGCAATTTCTGGATAATTTTCCTTAATATTATCTGCATTTTTTCTCATCCACCTAATAAATTCAATTCCACGAAAATAATCTACTGCTCTTCTTCCCACTTCAATTGCGCCTTTAGTTCGTACACCAGTCTTTGAAGACAGTAAATATTTTACAAATTTTGTGTATATTAACTCTTGATCAACTTGTTCAACCATTTTTATTTGTATTCATTAAAAATCTTTTTTTTTGCGCCATAGCCGGATAAGAATTAGAAAAACATAATAATCCGGGAATGTGAACAAAGATTGCAAACTAATCAATCTAGTATAGCTTACAAGGTTTCTCTCTTTGAATGTTACATTAAGCACTATGAACATGTGTCTATAACTGTACAAGATAACTTATATCTTATATACTAATTCACTGAGATTTAATTCAAATATGAATCAAGAAATCATTAAACCGATTCTTAGACAATCACCTTTACTATTAACATTTATCACTATAATCTCAATTAATTGTTTCTCAATTTTTAATTTTCTAACATATCTCCGAATTGAACAGTCAAATATAATTTACTATCTTGGGAGTATAGCTTTGGCTTGGTACACTATTTTGAGCCTTCTTATAATATATTCACTTGCCTTTCTTGCTATAGTGGATCCAGGTTCTTTGGAATCACTTCAATGTGACACTAATGTACCAAATTGGTTCAAATCTACAATAAGGCACTGTAATAAATGCACAGAAAAAAAATGGAAGCCTCCAAGAGCTCATCACTGCACAACCTGCAATATCTGCATTTTTAAAATGGATCATCATTGCATAATTGTAAACAATTGTATTGGATATTCAAATCAAAAGGTTTATATTCTTTTCCTATTTTATTTAGTTTGTTCAACTTCTTTAATAGTTATTTTGTCATCTTTCCTTCTTTATAAGTTGATTACTTTTTCGTTAGAGAGTGGGATTAATCAAATGAAACATCAACTAGTCATCAGTTTAATAATTAACATTATAATTTTATTAACTGCGATGATATTTTTATTGGATCAAATAGACTATATTTTCTCAAATTCAACACTTGTTGAATTGATATCAAATAAATGTGGGAAAAAGATAGACCTTGTCAATAATTTTAAAATGATATTTGGGGAGAACAAGTATCTATGGTTACTACCTTCAAGGAACGTAATGAAGCCTAACTTTAACGAAGAACTATATGAAATAATAGATTATCCAAACTATAGGCATTTTTCTGAAACTAGATTAGCGGATAACAATGAACAATTAAAATCTTTCAGTGAGTTTTCAATCATAAATAAAAAAATATTGAAGATTGAATAATACTCATATCACTAGATTAAAATACAATATAATTCATTTCAATAATTTAATTATGAATATTCCTATCTACTGTTATTTTACAATTTATTTTTCTCAATATAGTAAATGAGTAAATATGTATTCGGCATTGCCGCAAGATTCACTTTAATAAATATGGGTTCATCTATTTCTAAAGATAAAGAACTTTCAATACCAGAAAACTGTTTGAAATTTATTGAGCCATTTTTAAAAAATGAGAATATAAGAGCAGATTTATCACTTTTGAATGAATTGCAAAAACCGGTCATTAACCAAATTGAAGATAATTCAACAATTGATCAATTTGTTTTTGAACGTATTTCTTCGAAACTATTCCTGAATAATGCAAACAGTGGTAATTTTCGCTCTTTATCTCTATTTTTTGCTGAAATACTATTTGAAAAAGAGAGGGAATTATACATTTCAATTGAAAACAACAAAGTGCAGCTTGATTATCAAATAGCGAGCATAAACCATATAATTGGTCTGGGTATAATAATTAAATTTATTATTGTGCACTATTTAAAGAACTTTGGAATAGACCAACTAATTAAATCCGCAGAACATAAACAGTTTCTTAACTTTGTTAATGAATCGAATAATGCAACGAGTGAATATTTTAAAGAACTTGAAAAATCTATTATTTTTAGCGAAAAATATAATGAAAAACAAGGAGTTATAAATAAAAAATTAGATCTAATTCTATATGTATGTAAATCATCAAAATGTATAGGAGAAAATGAACATTTATTAGAATCATTTGAAAATCTATCTGTGTTTGGGCAATTTTTCTCAAGAATACCTTCATTCCTGGTATGTTCTCAAAAATATATTGAAAATACTAAATCATTAAGCGAGATATGTAATTTGCTGATTAACCTTCAGAATGCCCTAATGGATATTATGTTGATATTATTTCTTCCTAAAATCGAAAATAACCTAAATTTAGATGAAGGTGATATTTACACATTTATTACATGTTTTCAAATTCATTCATTAATCAACTCTGAAAAAAATATATATTGTGAAGATGACTCTGATTACTTTGAAGATAATAGGTACCTATTCCTACAATATTTAATCAAGAAGTCACTAGACTCTGAACAAAAATGTCAATTATTTGAAATAAATAGGAAAAAATCAATTTTACTACTTGCAACAATTCTTTTTAATCCTCCAGAATTAAAATTCAATATATATGCTGAATGGATTAAAAATTTCTCTGATCCAAGATTTATTCCAGATAGTCTTGCTTCATCTGACTCCAATACGGACTCAGATCTGGATCTTAATCAAACTAACTTTGTCAACTTTCCTTACTTCGAACAAGCTTACCGTTCCGTAATTTTTGATGGCACTCTTGTAAAGCACCATCTTTCTGTTTTTTTGCTATATTCTTTAGTACATTCAAATTCATATTTTATTTCTTATTGTTTATCAAGAGCAGATCCAGATGCCTTAATACTTGCATTGCTAGAGCCCGTATATATTATCTCAAAAAACATGGATGAAACAAATTTACGTAAAATTGTCGCACTCCTCTCTATTATTCTCAGATTGACAAATGATCCTAATTTATGCAAAGCTTTGCATTACACAAAAATTGAAAACCTTCCATTTTGGTTAGAGGAAGATTCTTTAAAAAAATTAATTTACAAATGTAATAGTAATCAAGAAGAGAATGAATTTGAGCCATCAGAAAAGCACTCAATAACTATTGGAAATATTTTATTAATTGTGCTACTTAGAACAATGTTTTATAACTACAAATCCAGTAAAGATATTTATTTATGTAACATTATTTATTCTATTATTGAAAACGTTTCAATATATATGAAAAACTTTCATTGGCATGTTGCAGAAAAACTAACTCATTATATAATTTTCCTAAATAGCCAAGTATACTGCTCACTAAATACCTATAATGGGGATCAGTCCAACTTTAGATTCTTTAATCGATTCTATTGTGGAATTTTAATGCATAAAGCATTACTCAAACTAATTATTGAAAGTTTAAAAGACGAGAATTTATTATCAAATTCTGAACTTATTTATATAATAATTAAATTTTCATTAATTGCTGAAATTCAAAAGTTGAACTTTTTTCTCAAAAAATGTATATATAATTATAGAATAATTGATTCTAAATTAACTGTTGCAGGTAAAAGGTCAAACCCTTTCCCTTCCGTAACAGAAATTCTTAATTCAATTGTAGAGTTTTATGAACATATCAAAACAATCACAGTGAGTTTTGAGAATGAACTAATAAACATTGAAAATATTTCAACAACTGAAAACATATACACAATCTTCCAAACTATTCAAAATATTATTTTATCAAAAAGACAGCCAAATAAAATATTTTATACTAGTAAACATGCAATATTTACACGAAATGACTACTCAGAATTTAGATTTTATTTCAAGACGATTTATTTTGAATATTGGGGTAATTCCCTCAACTAAAATTATTGAATACTTTTTTTTTATCTTTAAAAATACACGAATTAACTTAAGTCAATATAGAAGTGAAATTAACTTGTGAACTAATATGCTGATAAAGCTTATTTCAGTATTAATACTCGTTTTGTAGAAAATACAGCTCAAATGAAAATTTTAGTACTGAATTTTTAGTATTTCATTGCATCTATATATTAAATGAATAAGTAACAATAAATACGTTTTCAAAGAGTATAAATAAGTTTTCTAAACGATCATCAGTCATCTTTGAACTAGAACTTAATCATTACTTTTATTATTTGTTACTTACAACAAAATAGCTACACAAAAAAATCAGCATTTCTGATTTAGTGACAAAAAAAATGATGAAATTTACGCTATATTTATTTTTAAAAAAAAACAATTTGAATAATATTTACGAGTAAAACCAAACGTAATGTTTTGTTTTTTCGTAGATCTTAACCTTTAATATATTAAATGTCTACTAAAATTATCTTTATGTGCCGCCGTAACTGTAGTTATTTTTGACATTTTACGATGCATTGTCATAAACCTAAACTAAAACAATCCAACAAACCCTTTAAAGGGAAATCGTCCATACGCAAGAAATCAAATCAGAAACTTAAAAAATGTAATGAAAGGTTTATTTCAAAACCACTTTCGGGAAAAAATAGAGAAAATCAAAAAAATCAGTTAAGAAAAAATAAAATAATCTCTAATAACTTAAGGAAAGAAGAAAAAGCAAGTCAGTTAGGAATTCCAGTACTATGTACAATTGTTCCATTTAATTCATATTGCAATTCTATTTCAGTTCTTAAACTATTATCGAACTACATTTGTCACAATTATCCTGGAAACAACTTCGATATCGAATTTCATTTTCAAAGTAATCCAAATGGTGTATTTACATTTGATATAGGCAAGTACAAGTTATCTATATGTATTGCAAAGTATAACGAAATTCTTGAGACATTAGATCTAATCAAATGTTCAGACTTTATTATGGCTTTATTTGGATATAATGAAGAATTTCGGGCATTCGACGAAGTTGGATATAAATTGCTCAAATCGATTAAACTCCAAGGTCAAACTAACACAATAGGAGTTTTTTCTTGCAATGAAACTTATTATTTCGGTAGTAAAATTTTGGATTGCGAAAAAGTGTTTAGGAAATCCTTTGAGATGGAATTTGAGAAGAATATGAAATTTTTTTCTTTGCAAAAGGAAAATGATATTCGAAATTTACTATCTTCAATTCCTATTATGGGTTATTCCAAACTATGCCTAAGGGATGGAAGGGGTTATTTACTTTCAGAGTCATCAAGCATCGGAGTCTGTAATCATTCTAATGAAATAAAAAGACAGTTGATTATCAAAGGCTATGTGCGTGGAGTAGGATTATCCATCAATTTTCCTGTCCATATAACCAATATCGGTGATTTTGTTATTGATGAAGTTAATCCTATCGATAATCCTTCGTTTAATTCGATTACTGTACTTTCAAGCCGTGATTTTCATATTAAATTAAATAACAAAAACAGTGAAATTTTAAATAAGGAAATTATTGGAGTTGCTGGAATAGAAAAGTCTCCAGCTATTGACAGCTCGTGTGAAAATTCCATCTTATATGGCAAATCTATGGAAATTGACTCCCCTAATAACTTAATAGTTAGAGACATGGAACACAACGAATACAATGTAGATTTAGAATCGGACACCAACATTACAAATGAAGCTCTAACTGATGGCTCTGAAGATGAATGCGAAATTTTAACAGATGAAAAAAGAGTTGAATCAGATACTATTTGTTGTACTCGTTTTAAAAAATATCGAGGGCTAGAATCACTCAGGACTTCTAAATGGGATCCATTTGAAAATCTTCCTAACGAATACTCCAGAATATTTGAAATAGACTCATTTAAGAAGACAGGAGAAATCTCTAGAAAAATCTACCTTGATAGCTGCAACCAAGAAAATTTAAGAGGCAAATATTGTGAATTCAAGTTGTCCCCTGTCTCTTCAGAAGCTCAAAAAGCATTAACAGATGAAAATATTTCGAGTCGGGTAATAATACTATCATCGATTTTACCATTTGAGAGAAAAGTGGGAGTTATGAATTTTAGAGTCAAAAGGACTGCTGAGAACATTGATTTAATCAAGAACAAAACACCATTAGTTTTACAGGCAGGTTTTAGGAGATTTTATATTTGTCCCATAATAAGTAATTGCCCTCGTATTTCATCCGCAACTATGATAGAAAGAAGTCAAATATTGAAACAATGCAAAATTTTTCTACATGGAGATCATTACGTTATTTCATGTTATAGTACAATCATCTTCCCGCCCTGTCCAATTTTACTTTTTTCATTAAAAGACATAAATCCAGACACTCGTAACAGCATTACTTATAAAAACTTCAAGCCAAATGATTTAGTAATAAATGATTGGCCGCTTGCATGGGGTGATATAATTGACGCAGACCCATACCGTGTTATTGTTAAAAGAATAGTGTTAATAGGCAGCCTATTTAAAGTTAGAAAATCTAAAGGTGTTGTTAGAAATATGTTTAATAACCCTGAAGATGTCAAATGGTTCAAATCCGTTGGACTAAGAACTAGGAGCGGTATTAGAGGAGTTATCAAAGAACCTTTGGGGATGCATGGGTATATGAAGTGCTTGTTTAGCAAGCCAATACAACAAAACGAGGTAGTTGGAATGCCCCTTTATAAACGAGTGTTTCCTAAATGGTTTCCGATTACATGGTTTGAAGATAATAAAATCAGAATAAATTAAATCTGAACTATTTCTAATCTATTTATATTTCAGGGGTGCCAATTAATAATGAATCACACTTTCCGAGGTTAATTAGTTCGTTTATTTTTGAGAATGCGATAATAAATTGCTCAGAATTGTCCCTAGATATACAATCTATTTTAAATGAAATACACTCTTTGCCTTTACTCGAATTTAATGATAGATCTATATTTCCATCTCGTTTAAATACCAACTTACCAATTGAACCTGAAGGAGTGTCATGTAGTAATGTAGGAATAGGCATTTTAATAAACTCGAAGTTCTTTTCGTTTTCTGGCATATATTTAGGTAATTGAAACACCGACCAACCCTCCAATTTTTCAGGAGTTCTTCCATGCTCTGATTCTTCAAGATTTTTGTAAATATTAATAGTGTTGTTTATTGTTAAATTAACAGAAACCTTATTAGAATCATAAATCAAATCTTGTTTTTCTGCCTTATTTATAATTTCACCTCCGTGAATAGGTGGTATTAAAGACGCGTCAAATTTGTGTGTATTGTCAGGCTGTTCCATCTTCTCAAATTCCAATTTTCTGACAAAGTTTATATTTTTCAATGAAATATTGTCTGTTCGAGCATCGTTGTTAATGGCTTCATTGGAATCTAATGCGCGGACATTTGGGACAAATTTAATACCATTGCTGATCTTAGTGTCATTGTTACTATTAGTCTTGCTTGATAGCTTTAACTTTTCGCTCAGCCTTGACGGCGTCTTGAATGATTGCAACCTCCTCATAATAAAAAAGAGAAAATCCTTTGCGCGGTTTCGATTTAAAGTTTATTTCCGAGGCAATGAAAAATGCTCAATTTCGAGAATATGTTTTTTAAAAATGAGAAAATTTTATAACATATACGTTACTCCATCCAATTAAAATAAACAATACTGTTCACATTCTTTATTTTATTAGAAGTTTAGTAATTCGAATGAATTTTTTGCAGGTTTTTTCGACTTTATTTTTTTTTCTTTTGCTTCGATTTTCAGAGTATGCTTTAGGTGAGAGCGACACAATTACATACTCTGAAAATAAGCTAGGGGCATGGAATAGCGAGTTAGGAGGTGATAAAATCCCAAGTAATGTAGATAAATCGTATCAAATAAGCGACCAGCATGTTTCTCAAGACTCCTTAAGTGATAAATATGGCACAAATTTGCCAGAAACGTCTTTACCTGTTAATATTACTAATGATGAGTATATAAATAGCTCTTTGGATAATTCTCAAATGATTCTAAGAAACGATTCGACCATAAGGTCTTCGTCGTTCTTTGGTCCAATGGATTTAAATATTAACCCATTTTTTCATATGAAGGAAAAATTTTTAAATCAATTTAAACCAATACCAACAACTACCACTACTACTACCACTACTACCACCACAAC